>NC_048220.1:107934960-108094713 GCF_002007445.2 Ailuropoda melanoleuca | reverse complement strand
TTAAGATTTTATTTATTTATTCGACAGAGATAGAGACAGCCAGCGAGAGAGGGAACACAAGCAGGGGGAGTGGGAGAGGAAGAAGCAGGCTCATAGTGGAGGAGCCTGATGTGGGGCTCGATCCCATAATGCTGGGATCACGCCCTGAGCCGAAGGCAGACGCTTAACCGCTGTGCCACCCAGGCACCCCTGTTGATTCGTTTTTAATAACAGTTACCTTTTTTAAGTTCCAAAGGGCTTTAAATAGCTTAGGCAAGTATTTATAATGCTCAAGAGTCTGTTTACTATGTAGCTATACCATTGGGATACATGTGAATATATATTTAATTAATTTTTTTTTTAACTGCAGGAGCTCTTACCAAAGTGAAGGAGAGTAGGCGACACGTGGAAGAAGGGAAGATGGAGCTGCAAAAGGCTGATGGCATTCAAGATCGCTGTAACACTATTTCTTTTGCCACTTTGGCCGAAATTCACCACTTCCATCAAATTCGAGTAAGAGACTTTAAATCACAGATGCAGCATTTCTTACAACAGCAAATAATATTTTTCCAAAAAGTGACACAGAAGTTGGAAGAAGCTCTTCACAAATATGATAGTGTTTAATGACTGGACGTTGGGTTGTGGACTTTTTTCAGTTCAAGGATATTTCTACAGCAGAATAAAAACTGCTATCAAAGAGCTATTGCCAACTATCAGTGGTGGTACAAGGATGGTTTTGTGTTCAACTGAAGCTCCGCTGAATATATAATTATGTAGGAAAGAAACAGTTAATATGGTTATATAATAGAAACAGTACCACACGTTGTAACTAAATTATACTATGTATGCCTACACTACCATTGTAACTTTTGGAATAATGATTATACTATTTGCCTTATTGCTTTTTGAAGTATGGGTATTTTAGTGCATACTTTGTAGACCTCAAAACCCATGAAGGGTCTCAAAGAAGCTGGCTGGTTAAAAGCCTGCTGTGGATGCCTTTTTACTCTCATAGATTGGGATTACCTAAATTCAACCTATTCTCTGTTTACAAACTCCAACTAGAGCAGCTATGCGACTTTGTGCCTTTAAACTCTTGGTTTTTCATTTCTCCACCCCCCTCTCTTTTTTTTAAGCAACCACAACTTCTCTGATGGAAAGAGTGAAAGGCCAGTGCATATAATGACAAACCTGCTGGTAACCTCATATTGGCGCTGGGGGCGGGGTGGGCATATCAGCTGTCATCGGTTTGCAGGGCGAGTTTCGGATCCCGATGCCCGCTGGTGAGCATAGCGGAGGGAGGCCTGATGCTCATCTTTGAACATGACGTCTATTAGGGAAGAAAACGGTGCCACTCAATTCCCTTAGATGCTGTACTAGCATAGCCTCTTCACTCAAGTGTCCTGGAAACTTGGTGTGGAGATCGAAACGAACATGTCTTAAAACAGAGGAGGAGGAGTCTAATCAGCTGGGGACACAAGCACAGAATCAGTGATGACACACACTTGGTTTTAATTCTTAGGAGGGTTTTCTTTTCTTTTTGTTTCTTTCTTTCTTTTTCTTTTAGCTTGAAGATTTTAATATTTTTTTTTTTTAATGGATCTACACTGTTAACTGATTGAGACTCCACTGTGATTCACTCGTTTACTTAATCAAAAACTTTTCAGGGATGTCTGTAAAATTCAGTGTTATACGTGATTGAAAGTAGTGTTGGTTGATCTAAAGAGGGACCAGAAATAATTTCTACTATTCCAAATGCTGAAGGAAAAAAAAAATTTTTTTTTAAATATTGATAAGCCCCCAGGACATTTAACCTTAAAAATTATTTTAAATATATTCTTTTATTATTATAAGGGAAATATGAATGGCTGATAAATACCAAAAAGATTCAAAAGCAGCTTAATTTAAAAAGCACAAAGAGATTCTGGCTGAAGATGCCAAAATCTCAATGTTTTTATAGTTGCTGAGCTATAAATAATGTGATTCTTGAGTTTACAGATTTAAAAATTGTCACTGAAAGGTTAAAGTATCTACTGTTTTTATGAAGTCAGACTTATGCTGCCTCAGAAGTCCCTGGATATTGAAATGGCAACACGGAAGTAAAGAGGTCAATTTGAAATATTGGTGAGTCACATTGATTAAAAAAGAAAGGGTCAATTTGCAGACAGTCAAAAAAGAAACGATTATTGAGATAATTACTCAATAGCACATTTACTCTAAAAAATCATCTCATATGGGTTGAGATTTTATCAGAGTGTCATAATTTTGATCAAAGTTTTATACTTTAGGTAACTTAGAGCCAGATTTAACATCATGTGGCTTCGTCTCTACTACAGATACATGGAATTGTAACCAAATATATTGTTCTCTCAAAAGTAACTTCCTCTTGTTGGTTGCAAAATACAGTTCTACGAACAAAACCCATATATATATGTTAATTTTATTGCAGAAGTTTGGAGGTTATAATTATAGCATTTAATTTAAGTTTGAGTCTGTATTGGACAGATAAGCACTATGCTTTTCAAATGATTTGAAAATCAGTTTTATTTGCCTCTTTATTTTGATGGTGGTTTGATTTTTTCTTTTTTCTTTTTTTTTTTTTTTTTTAAGTAAAATCACTAAAGTTGTGCAGTGGTAGCATGGAAATTATCTGAGGTGTCTTTATGATTGTGCTTTAGCCAGGGTGGACATAGCTTAAATTATAAAAACTAAAGATAAAAGTACAAGGAGGTATAAGTTCATGCTGCCTACTTAGAAGAGAACTTTTGTTCTTCATAACTACATAACATTATAATGCCACTGATTCATAAGGGGTTTAAATGAATTCTGTGGGGGTAGGACACCAAAATTATTAGTGTTCATTTTCATCTAAGATCTTTATTTCTCTAACGTTCTTGGTCCTATTGAAACATTTCAGTATACAAACATACTGCAATGTTAATACCCAAGAGAAAAGCCATCATAATGTGTATGCTGGTCATTATGATCGGTGTGGTACAATTTTTTAAAATAAACTATCATGCCCTTCATGCCATTGTCTTTATTTCTGTAATTTGTAATTTTGATATGTGATGTATTTATAACATGAGGGCGTCCACTTGAGCCTGTTTTTTTTGTGTGTGTTTTTTTTTTTTTTAAATTTTCATTACAAACGGACTTGTTGGTGTGCTGTAATTGTCATGCAGTGAGACTGGGTCTGCAGCCATGCATTACAATCCCGTGACGCTCAGGCTGTTGTATCTAAAGGTACAGTTTAAACCCAGAACAAGGGAACACATTGGAAAGTGAAACAAAGTCCGTGCACATTGGCTTGCATAGAGAAGTAATTGGGAATAGAGTAGTTTGCTGGGCTTCACTGATATAGTTGTCATGCATGTATTCGTAACAACACAGCAGATTCTTAAATGCCAGGTTTTAATTGTCTTATGTTTTGCTGCTGTTCTCATAATTAAGGACTTGAAAAATGTGTCAGTCTGTCAAGTCAAGCATGTAAAATTTATGTATCGACCTTTAAATGTCATTCTTTACCAAGTTCGTTGCTATAGGGGTTTTTTTCCCCATTTATGTCTTCATTTCCTCAGAATCAAATACCATGTCTGATACCTTTAAATCAATAAGCATTATCCAATTTTCTCATTTGCAGTCTTATCTTTGACTAACAGAAGAAGTAAAATAGGGTATTAGTTATTTATAGACTAAAAATGTTGAACATTGTTTTATTTTATTCAAATGTTATGATTAGTGCAGATCAGTCATGTTTATCTTTTAAAAAAATAAACCAAGTTTGCTTTATTTCTCAGCTTCAGTGGAATATGATAATTATTTTTTCTCCAGTACACAAGGAGGCATTTATTTAATGTGAAAGACTTCTATAGAGAAACAGAAGAGGGTGTTCACTCTCCTAAGCTTCCTTCTGCAGTTGCCATAGACATTGTTCATGAAACGAGCTAGTTTGACTAAAGCCATTCAGGTTGTCCCACTGAGTATCTGCTTATGTTGGCATCTTCCATAACTATGAGGCATAGAACAGTGAATTGTGAGATGTTTTGAAATAATAGCTACTGTGAGTCTAGCACCTGACACATAATAGGTACTTGAGTAAAGTACTTCATACCGTCTCTCTTGGGGTCTGTCACTGTTGGTTGCCAGAAATCAGGCAGCTCAGACCATCCTCATTCAAGCTATAAAAGATCATGGATGGGTACAGGGACCTGGTGAATCCCACACGAGGCCAAAGTCTCATCTGGAACTAAGCTTGCCTTCTAAATGGGGCTTTGTAATCTCTGTCAGCTTCTTTTCTTTATGAATCTGTTTTATTCTTTTGTCCTTTTTTTACCTTCTGTGGCATGGCTTTCTCAGCATCTTCCAGTATGTCTGAAATGGCCCAGACATCTTTTAGTTTCCAGGGTTCCTTAGTTCCCAGGTGTCCTTGGGGGACACCTGACCCAAGCTGGACAAATCAGCTGTGGGTTGGGAGTGGGGTGGGTATGAGATGGAGAGGTTCTCTTAAAGGGTATGTGAGGGAAGAAAGGAAATGGTTGAAACCTCTTAAAATGGACTTCATGTGGTAGTCCTCACAATAAACCTGGAGATTTTATCTCCTGTTTATAGATGAATTAAAAGGATCAGAGATATCTAGTATCTTTTGCCCAAGATTACACAAACTGAGCAATGGAGCAGAGTCAAATGGGGATTTGACTCAAATCTGTGCTAATTTAAACCAGATTACATTGGATGCCATTTCCCTGCTTCTCAGAAACGCCAACACCTTTCCCAGGTCCCCCCTGCTAGATCGATAGGTATTCTCTTCTGCTTTGTGCACTGGGCCTGAAGGTGGTGCAAAGGGAAGCTCTGAAAGTCCCCTCTCTGCATTCATTTCTGTTGGGAAAGATGAGTCTCTGGTCCTGTCACCATGTCCCCAGCTATTTATGTGCTGCTCTGCTCTGTCTCAATGGGAGAAGCATTGGCAAGGTGTAACATTTCCATAGTGATAAGAAGGGAGAGAGGAAATGAACCAAAACCCAGTGGTTTCCCCTTCTCTCCAACTCCCACCTCCATGCAAATAGAAGGTTTCAGTTGCTGTCAGAATAGCTCTGGCAGAACCACAGGACACTAATGTCAAGTCGAATGTTGAATTCCAGTTGGTCAGGGTCACAGTTGGCCATGGCAAGTTCTACTTGGTCACAGAAGCAACGGAAATCCTCATGTAGGGGCGCCTGGGTGGCTCAGTCGTTAAGCGTCTGCCTTTGGCTCAAGGGCATGATCCCAGAGTCCTGGGATCGAGCCCTGCATCGGGCTTTGTGCTCCATTGGGAGCCTGCTTCTTTCTCTCCCACTCGCCCTGCTTGTGTTCCCTCTCTTCGCTGGCTATCTCTCTCTCTGTCAAATAAATAAAGAAAATCTTAAAAAAAAAAATCCTCATGTAGTAAGCTCTGGGAAGTAAGGTAGACTTCTAGGTAGAGTACAGAAGGATGCCTTGCTAGGGATCTAGGAGCAGGAACCTGGAGAAACCAGCTGGGCATCTGCCTCCATCCCCGGCCTCTGGGCTGGGGAGCAGTTAATCTGGGATTGGGTCACAGCAAAAGCCTTTCTAGGGATCACTGGCTCCTCCCACTGGGCTCTGTGTCCAAGATGTCCCAATCCCATCATTCCTGCAGCAGAGATGGAGCTCCAATACTGCTATAGTGGCGTGTCTGTAGTGGCTCACCCACTTCCTTGGGTGAGCTTGTACCAGAAGTCTGCTTAGGGCAAGGCCAATTGTCCCTATGAAGCTACCTTCAAAGGGGCTTAGAAACACGTGGTATTCCATTGCTGTGAGTCCCATCAGCCTATCTGGAAATGCTTTCTAACTTGAAAGGGGCCAGATGCATCAGACCTTATTTTAGTAGTGGTTTAAATTTTCAGTAGCTCCAGGAAATGGCTCTCGGGGCTTAATAACTGCTGAGTTGTTGGACTTGTCTGCAAGCACAGTGGGGAAGCTGACCCAGCATTACAGTGAGCAAGGCTGTATGCTGGAGCTAGGGGTCACGGCCTCACTTCTCTACTGAGTGACCTCGGACAACTCACCAACCTGCCTCTGAGCCTCCGTTTCCTCAATGGTAGGACAGGCCTACTTAGATTTTATCGAATTATTGACAGTGTGAGATTAACCGGAAAGTAAAGTCCTCAATCATTTTGCAGTATTCCCTTTATAAATAACATGGGAAGTGATTTAAAAACAATGCTAGAAGTAGATACTTAATAAATGATAGCCACATTCCCAAACACTGGGTGACAATGAACTAGGCACTTAATCCCTCTGAGACAGTTTTTTGTCTGCAGTGGGACATAGTATCCCCTTCACAGAAGTCTTGTGAAAACTGAATAACAAATCAAAAGCCCTGAGCCCAAAGCATGGCAGGAGTAAGAACAATAAAGATCCTCTGTGATTATGTGAGAAGGGGTAGGATGAAGGATTTAAGCCATAAGAACTTCGTATCAGCTCTGCTGTGGAAAATTAAAGAATCCACGCTTGGGGCCCAGTCAGGCAGGAGATCCTACTTTCGGCACGGCTCTTCACCTTCTACCTGCTTTGGCTAGCTCTCCCCCGATCCAGCCCAACCCCAGGTCCAGGCCCCTCTCCAGGTCCCTGCTCCCAGAACCCTGCACAGTGTCCTCGCGTATTCCTCCTGGAAGCCTCGTCCATCACTTCCCAGACTCCAAATTCCTTCTCTTGCGCTTGGGAGGAGCTCAGCTCTTCAGAGAGAACCCCTTTCCAATAAGGCTCCCCACTTGGTCTAAAGAGCCAGCTACCAGTATATTTAGAAAGTGGTCCTGCAGCTCTTACCAGAAATATCTGCAGAAGACAGCTTAGAATTCTGTTTCTGTACACCAGATTAATGATGATTGTATTGATGTCTGCTGCTTTCACACCTTAAAAATAAGGTACTTGAAGCCCAGGATTAAGAGGGGCAGTATGCTCAGTGTTTAGTATCTTAGCCCTGACCTCCTGCCAATTGCAGATATTTCTAAATGACGGTCACTCTGAGAAGTTGAACTTAATGCCTTTTGGAGTGGCTTTTGGAGTAACCATGCCCTGAATCAAATCAAATATTGGTGTAGACCAAGTTTGGTTAGACAGCTTGGTTCTGCTTTTGTTCAACCTAGAAGTTTTAGAAAATACAGTTTTCGGTTTTAATGCAAAATGATTCCCTTGAGGAGAAAAATCTTGGAAAAAAAATATTGGAGAACAGGTAAGGATTTAGCAAATTAGCTTCAGCTTTAAACTGATGATGTTTCAGTGTATCTGTTGGTATACGTCCACATCTAGCTTTGATCATTTTTTATCACCTGGCCCATTTGTGGACTCCCTTGTGAGCCAATTGGAGTAGCAGGTGCCAGTTACATATTTGGTACAAGGCTGCAACGGGGCGTACCATCAAGTCCCTGAGCCTGTGTTCTTTATCTGAACCAGCATACTCACAGGGAAGGTGAAACCTGTACTCCCAGAAAAAGGGCCTTCTTGAAAAATGTTGCTTTTTAGTGGCTCCTGTTCTGGAATCCATGGAAAGAAAATTTGACCTTTTAGGTGCGCATGCTGACAGGTGATTTCATGATAAATTGCACAGTTATCTGAAGGATTAAAAACTGTAGGTGTCATTAAAAAAAAAAGACAAGAAAGCTCTTTATATAGCAATATGGAATTTTCCCAAGGGGGAAAAAAGGGGGCAGAACTATTTTATATGCTATACTTTAAAAGAGAAAATAAATATATTTCCTTATATATTCATAGGTTATTTCTGTAAGTAGATGGGAACAGTTGGTAACAAGGTAACATTGTTTGCTTTGGGGTCTGGGAACTGGGTGGCTGGGGGACGGGTGGGAGGAAGATTTTTATTGTATACCTTTTTATCTTTTGAATTTGAATGTATTTTCCATTTAAAAAATAAAAATAAAATTAAAGATAACTAAAGATGAATTTTAAAATTGATAGAGGCACTACCGGAAAAAAAAAAAATGTAGAAAGGAGGGTGGACTCCAGCTCTGCGCCAACCCCTCTGAGACCTGGAAAAAATTGTACAAGTGTAGAAGGAACAATCTTGTACGGACAATTGACTCACAATAATGACCAAGTCAGTTTTCATTGTGTCACTCCTTGTTGAAATGCCGCAGCATTAGGATGTGTGCTGTTCAGGAGAACATGTACAGTAGACCGTAAAGGGAGAGATGACCAAACCATAGTCCATCGTCCTCTGTGGTAACCCCTCATCTTCCTCCCTGTCCTGGGAAGCCTCCCCCCATGCTCCAATCCCAGCGTCTCAACCTTTGCCTATACCCCTATCACTTTGGTGATGGCATTTAGCAGCTAAGTATCCACAGATCCTGGGCTGACATCTACTTCTTAATCCCACCACTTAGACATCGAGTGTTCCTCAAAGCTCTAGATTGGATACTGTTACCTGCCATCACCCACATTATTTGATCTACAGAGCTCTCCTGCAAAACCATTTTACAAACAAGGAAACAGTCCTCAGTGGCCACTCAGGCAGAAAGAGGCAGCACTGGGATTTGAACCCAGGTCCCCTGTCTCCACAGCGCGTCACCAGCCACCCCACAACCTACTCGAGAATGCAGGGCGAAGCGCTGGACCCACGAGGAGGTGGTGTGGTAGTCTCCATGCGGACAAGCCCTGCCCCTGACATTCTCCTCCTTGGGAGATGCTAGGCGTCGGCGGTAAAGACAGGAAAACTGTGGTTTGGAGAACTGTGACTCCCCAGGTTTCTGAATAACACGGAACTTCACCTTCTGAAAGCACGAAATGCCCAACGCTAGGCCTGCGCGCCCGCACTATCGGCACAAGCGGTGGGGCTGCTCCTGGGGCAGTTTCCACAGACAGCCCTCTGTTGTGCTTGCCGGGGCCGCATCGCAGGAGGGGACAGCAGCCGGGCCAGCCACAGTGCCGCCTTTGTTCCGCGGCAGGGCTGCTCCAGTCCGCGACGCGCCCCGTGGCAGCACCTCACGCCCTCCGCAGCCATTGGGGAACGGCTTCTGTTTGGACTGTCAGATCCCCGTAGGCCAGGGGACTCCTGTCTGCTGCCCCTGAACACAGCCGGCGGGGTCTGAACGAGAAGCGCGAGCCAGGCTGCGGGAGTCCGGGAAGGCTGGCCTCTGAGCCGGCGGCCGGGGCCTCTCACGGTCAAGACCGGGACCTCGCCGCCCTCAGAGCTGTTTGCCGTCTGAAGCCCTGCATGAGATGAATAAGTGATAAATTGCCATGCTGGTTCTTTTACAACGTCGTGACAGAAACCTTGAATGGGACGAGGCTACGTGTCTTCTGACGAGCATATTTTCTCCTGCTTTACCTCGGGAGACCAAATCATCATGGAAAGGTTGAAAGGTTGCTATGGAAAAGGTAGTTACCCAGCATCAATTCACATTTGAGGCATTTAGCTTCAAAAGCTGAAGGAAGCCACCGGCACAGCAGAGACACCCTAGACACTTGGGTTGATTACTTTGTTCATTTGTCAACAAATATTTATTGAATTCCTAATTTCCAGGCATTGGTCTAGGCACTAGGAATACAGCAGTGAACAAAACCAGGCCACGTCCCTGCTCTCGTGAATGTATATTCCAATGGGAGGAGATATAATATTCAAATTAGTGAAATATATACTATATAGGTGGTGATAAGGGATATGAGGGAAAATAAAGTGGGGAAGGGGGTATGAGTAGTGAGGGGTGGGAGAATTTGTTATTTTAAGTAAAGTGGCCAGGACAAGCCTCCAACCTGAAGTAAAGACCTGAAGGACTCAAGTGTTGAGCCAAGTGAATACCCAGGGGAAGAAAATTCTAGAACACTAACAGCAAGTGCAAAGGCCCTGAGGCAGGAGAGCTTACCTGGCATGTTAGAAGCCCATCAGGGAGGTGGGATGGGATGGGATGGAAGTGGGAATGGAGTGTGGGGGGTAGAGGGTAGAGGTGGTGGTGGTACAGGGCTGAGAAGAAAGAGATGACTCCTAGAGGTGGGGAGATCCGGGTCATAGAAGGCCATATATAGGCTATTATGAGGACTTTGGCTTTTTCTCTGAGATGGGGAGCCCCTGGAGGGTTTGGGCAGAAAAAAAAGCATGAGTTTCTTCATGTTGTGACAGGGACACTTTGGCGATCTATGGGGTTAGAAAAGGCAGAAACAGGGAGACCAGTTAGGAGATTCCCTGATAATCCAGGTATAATGGGGGCCCACACTAAGGTGGAAGCAGTGGAGGCTGAGGATAGTTGGGTTGAGTTCCTTGACTAGGGCACCGTGTCCCCAGTGTGGAGCTTAGCAAGCCCAAGAACAAACAGTGTCTTCCTTTGTTTTCTATGCCTCCATGGCTGGCGATTGCCCTTTTGATGGATAACTTTTTCCTTTATAGCTAAATGGTCTACCTTGCTGCGATTCAAGAGCCATTTGTTCTTAGAGTGACTCTTCTGATCTATTAAATACTGATTTTATAACTCAGCTCTCAGAGAATACTCTTAAGTTCTTAGGGGTTACCTCATCCCTGCCCCCGGGTACAGTAGCCCAACTAGAGAGGTCTGACACAGAAAACTGACTTCCAAAGTTCTGGGGACACATATCCATATTTCAGCAGGAGATTGGCCATCCTGGTTACGGCCTGAGAATCTTTCCTTTCTCTCAGTGCAGTTCTGTCTGCCTGGTTGCCATGGTGGCTCCCTCTGACCAGGGCTGGGATCTCCAAGAGGGGTTGAGGGCTCAGCAGGTGTCTCTCCATCCACCTGGGGACCTCATAACTGCTCAGGATGCTGCCACACGACGTCTGCAGACTGAATGGGCAAACTTTATCAGACCATTCTTTTGGATTCCTTCCCCCTCCCTTAATGTACAAACATCTATCTGGTCTATTGCTCTTGGTGGTTGGGCTTTCATTGTGCCCTGTGCTCTGCCTGCTGGCCAGGGTGCCTGTGCTCTACTCCTCAGTCTGTCCTCAGTGAGACTTTTTACTGAAACTTCCTTTTGCTCCCATTTGATTTTTTTTTTTAACCATTGTTCGTCTTTTCACAAATATCTGCAAATGAGTTAATAAAACTTGAGAGGATTCCTTTGCCAGGGTCTCCTACTTGCAGGTGTGGTATTTTCAGCCCTAGCTTTACATTAGCACCAGCTGAGGAATTTCCAAAACTATGAAGATGCCTGGACCACACTCTAAACCAACTGAATCAGAAGCTAGAGAGTGGGGCACAGGCTTCAGTATGTTTTAAAAGCCTCCCCTGCCCTCCGCACCCGAAGATTCTGAGGCACAACTTTGCTTTCTTTCTTAAAGGCAGTATAAACAGGGCCTAGCACCAGCAGGCTGTTGAGGCTGCTCATTCTCTAAGGCGCTCAAAGGTTCTCTCTTGTCTCAGTGAGGTTTTATGGAGAGTCAGAATCAGTGAAGGGATTGAAAGAAGAAAACGTTCATTATATAAATTCAAATGTCTGCTCCATTATCAGAACACATGGCCTACAATGAATTAATATAATTTTAGTCTGTAATCCATTTGAAAAGCACAACTTAATTTCATTGTATTTTGTATGTGTTAAGAGCAGTGATCTGTTAAATATAAATGATGAAAATATACCATGAAATGTTTTTCATTCTTTAATGCATCGAGGTTTTAAAGAACCAGAAGCGGTTCCAGCCTGCCTGGGGCCGAGGGGCTCCTCTGGGGAGCAGCCAGGGCCTGAAGGAATGAGTATGGGGCAGCGACTCCTGGGAGCCAGATCTTCCTTTTCTGGCCCTGAGACTCTGGGCAGATCCCTTCATCTTCTCCTGCAAGGAAGGTTTCATAATTCTATTATGAAGGTGTGGAAAGAGGTTCCAAGGATGTAAAACAGTTAATTCTGTAAACGTCTTTGTGTAGCATTTTTGAGCTGACTGGTTTTCTCCTGTGCCACCCCACCCACACACTACACTGGACATCATGCCAGCTAGCCTTTTGTGAGCTGTTTCCTCTGCCAGTAAGGCCTTCCAAGTCCTCTTTGTCTGGCTGAATCCCACTCCTCCTTTGGGACTGGGTTCAGGCATTTCCTCCTCCTGGCAGCTCTCCCTGTCCCGCCTTCCTACCCTGACTTAGTGAGGTACCCCTCCCTGTGCTCCCAACATGCCCATGCTTTCCTCTGCCTTGGCCTTTCCTGCATTTCATAGAATTCTCGTGCCTGCTTCTCCTTCTCTACTCAGTCAGCTTCTTTTCTCTGTACCTACCCCTGGTTAGTACAGTGTTTGGCATATATATAGGTTTATTTTCAGAAAGAAATAAGACTGGGTGACCCAAAGGTACTACCGTCTCCATGTTCCGTTATACTTACGGTGCATTTACAAGCAGGACAATCTATGAACTGGAATTTCTTTGCTATATTTTCCCTCTCTTTTATTTTAAATTGATTTGCAAGCCCTCGCCAAAACCAGAGAGAGGGTACCTCCAGCAGCTCTCTCTTTGGTCTAAAAACTTCCACATCCATGGTAACGACACAATGTTTTATTGGGCTTTTATTGATGGGCTCTAGGTTGCTTACAGATTTTGTAACAAATGATGCTGTTCTGAACATCTGCAGTCATTGTGTTAGTTTCCTATTGTTGCTGTAACAAATTATCAGGAACCTGGTGGCTTCAAACAACACAAATTTATAACCTTCCAGTTCTGGAAGTCAGAAATCCAAAACAGATTTCATTGAGCTAAAATCAAGGTGTTGGCAGACCTGCATTTGGCTCTGGAGGCTCTTGGGGAGAATCCTTTTTCTTGCCTTTTTTAGTTTCTAAAGGCCGCTACATCCCTTGGCTTCTGGCTCCCTTCCACCTTAAAAACCAGCAAATGTTGGTTGAGTCTTTTCACACTAACCTTGAATCATTCTTAAGCTGACTCTTCTGCCTTGTTCATCCATATTTAAATGACCCTCCGGGTTGCATTGGGCCCACCTGGTATAATCTTATATTAAGGTCAGCTGATTAGCGGCCTTAATTCTATCTGCAAACTTTATTACTTCCTGTCAGGAACATGACCTGTGGTTTCTCAGGTTCTGGGGCTTAGGATGTAGACATTTCTAGGGGACCATTATTCAGTTTGCCACAGTCCTATATCTTTGAACATTTGTATGATCATCTCTGTGGAATAAATTAATGAGAAACTTGCAGAGTTGTGGAGAGGGGGAGAATGCACAAAAATTTTAATTGCCCTCTTAAAGGTTTGTATTTCTATTAGCACTTGTATTCAAGCCCCTATTTCTTCTCACCCTGACCAATTCTGAATGTTTTAATGTTTAAAATCTTTGCCAATCCTGCTGTTAAAAATCAATTAGTACTACAGAATTTGAAAACTAAACAAATCTGACGCATGTTGACATTAAGAAGCTGACGGGACACAGATATGTCCATGATAAAAAAGTTCATCTTTTTTGCATTCTCTAAGTACCATCAGCTGATGAATAAAAATGTGGCACAGAATCAACAGTAAGGCAAATACCCCATGATGAATATTTTCTTGCTAGCGGTTCATAGATTTATTAATTTATTAATTAGTCCATTAGTAGCTGTCACACTCTTCATGCATGCCAGGGACCACCTGACCTCTAGGAATTTACAAGCAGTAAAAGGGTAAGTTACAAGTGATGGCACGTGATTTGAGAATTGACTGTACTTGGGTAAAATCCATTCATGCAACTCACATGATCTAACTCATAATGGATCACCTTTATTTTTGACAACTTCATGCTTTTACCTAAATAGTTAGGAATCGTGCAATATTGCAATATAACATACAGTTGCCAAAACTTCTCTGAGCGTAAAAATTTGTCAAGTCTAGGGAAGTGATCTAAAAACTGATCATCTGAAACAAGCTGTTCACAAAAAGGCAAATTCCACTCATATGAGGGACCTAGCGTGGTCAAATTCACAAAGAGAAAATAGAATGGTGGTTGCTAGCGGCTGGGGAGAGGGGGAGACAGGAGCTGTTTGATGAGTAGAGCATTCCAGTTTTGCAAGATGAAAACAGTTCTGGAGTTTGGTTGCACAGCAGTGGGAGTGTACTTAATATTACTAAACTCTACACTCAAAAAGGAACGAAATGGCAAATTTTATGTCATTTATGTTTTACCACAATTTAAAGAAAAATCTAAAAAAACAAAAACAGTCAGTTATCTACTAAGCAGTCATGGGGAGGAAGTTACCGCAAACATTTATTTGGTGCCAAGCATCATCTCATTTAATCCTCACAACCACCCTGGGTGGTAGGTGTAATTGACACTATGTTGCAGNAAAGAAAAATCTAAAAAAACAAAAACAAAAACAGTCAGTTATCTACTAAGCAGTCATGGGGAGGAAGTTACCGCAAACATTTATTGGGTGCCAAGCATCATCTCATTTAATCCTCACAACCACCCTGGGTGGTAGGTGTAATTGACACTATGTTGCAGGTGAAGAAACTAAGTGACTTGCCCAGAGTCACGCAAACTGGGATTTGAGCCCAGTTTGTCTTTCTTCTGCATCCTCGTGCCTGACAATTAAAGGTTGCATGTGTGAGATGAATGTGATTTCCATCAAGCGCCATCCTAAGTATTCTCTAAAGTAGAAATGCTCTTATTAAAAATGACACAAGGACACAATTACTTAACTAGGATATAAAATTCCTAGAAACACACATTGGCTTCTCCAGCTAAGGTTTATCTTATTAAATAATTAGAGCTTTAACTTCCTCCCCCCTGACCCCTCTACCCTCTTTTCTCATCTCTGTTTCTTTCATTATTAATGTCTGCATCATGGTCACACAGAACAGTACAATCTATGCTGAGGTAACATAATTAAATTTGTTCCTGCCTGTACCATTCTTTCATTCAGAGAAGGCTGGGAAAGATCTGTAAGGGACAAAGGACAGGCCTCGCCCGTCCCCGCTCTGACACAGGCCCTCGATGATGTCACATAAAAAGTCATTTCCTGCTTGGTCCTTATCTGTAATGCTGACCAAATTAATAGCTTTACTTCCTTTACTTGTGTGTAATGAAATTTGGAAATAAAAGTAAAATCACTTCCTATTGGGGTTTATACTTAAGTCCTTTAAAGTTCATGTACTTGGATGCTTTTGTATCTTTGGAGACCATGAGGTTGAAAAGGAACAAGCCATAAACTACGCCACACTGAAATTCAGGGACGGTCATGGTTTACCTACTATCCATGTTCTGGTGAATGTCTTTCCAACTCCCCAACATGCTGAAGATTTGCAGGAGTCAAGACCTGACTCATCCAAGCAGGGAGGTTTTAAAAGTAATTAAAAAGGGTGGCTGTTGTTATAAAGTGAATCACCCATGTGGGTCTTTGAAGATGTCCTCTGCAGCACAGGGCAATGATGGGAGCACTGGACTTAGAGTCCCCTTTTGGCAAGAGAATCTGGAGCTGATTAACCCAAAGGGAGGCCATGGCATTGAGTGACAAAGCACGTTATATGAAAATATAAACTGTCAAGCATATTCCCTCAGGATCCCTGCTCCATAAGGAGAGATAGTGGCACCCCACATCTGGGCACTGGGCTGGACTTTGAGTAGCCGCTCCCAAAGGGGTGTCCTCTGAGTTTACATTTAATCAGTTATAAATGTCCATATTTAGATGGCTATCTAATCAATAGTCAAACTAGCAAAGCAGCCTTCACTGAAAACCAATCTTCTCCTTTACCCTTTTTTATTATCACTTCTTCCCTTTGTCCCCCCAAATGTGTTCTTTCATTGTCAAATGCCAAAACAGGGTGCTTTCTATGCAAAAGATGGAGAGTGGCATTTGCTGTGCAGAATTAATGGCCTTGAGAAGGAAAATACTCAGTCTACTGACTCCTGACTTTTAAATAGAGCTTGTGTCTTTATTCTTCCCCTTATCAACAGGAAGCAGATATACCACGGACAGAACCTGATGCAACACAAGCAGTTTTAAAAGTTATATATTTTTCTTCAGACCGTGATTGTTTTTGGAAGCTTAACATCCAGCTCGGATTTTTCTAAAATGAGGTTTTTGTTTCTCTGATGATAAAATCAATACATGATAAATAATACCTGATAAGTATAGGAAAACATTATAAAGACAATTGCTACCATTTTTTGAACAGTTTACTAAGTGCGTGGCCCCTTGACCTTGTGGACCCTCAGGCAGCCCTGTGAGGAAGGCACTGATACTACTCCCTTTACCCACAAAGGTGCTCAGGCACCAAGAGGGAGGGTCGTGGGAGAAAAAAGGGAAAAGATGGAGTGGGATTTAAATCTGGGTCATTGAACTCCAGAGCCTCCATTCTTCATAGCAATTGATTCTTTGGTGTTTGTTTCTTGTTTCCAAATATGGAGGCAGGAAAATGTGGTGCTCAATTTAAACATTCTTTACATCATATAAGTAGAATGTAGTGATTATGGGAAAAGGAAGGGAAGAAAAGGGACCATCTCTCCACTGCCTTTGGAGGCATAGCCTCTGGGTAGGCTCCGTCTGACACCCCCTTGTGATCAGGGTGGAGGTAGCTAGGACCTTGGCAGGCTGGCCGACCTCTCAAGAGGCCTCTTGAGTCCGTCTCGTACAGTTCCCTGGGATTTTGAATAGATCTTATTTTTTATATGTCTATTTGAAGTAGCTCGAGTAATTTCTCTTTTCTGTGGCTGAATCCTGACTGATGTGTTGTATATATGAGTATATGATTTCTATAATTGGAATCCAATACAGGTTTACAAACTGCTTTTTCTTTCAATTTAATATTTTCTCATAAACATTTAAAAAATTTCAGAATCAAGTGTTGGCCAGTAGGGTAATATTCCTTCATATAAATGTAGCATCATTTATCTTCTATTCTTTTGTTAGTGGACATTTAGATTCTCTCCAGATTTTTACTCTTATAAATGAGTATTTCTTTGGCACAACATATTAGTTTTATGTTGCTTCTATAACAGCTTAGTACAGACCTGGTGGCTGAAACCACAAACAGCACAAACGTGTCTTGCAGTTTTGGAGGCTGGAAGTCTAAAATGAGCTCACTGGGCTAAAATCAAGGTGTTCCCAGGGCTGGAGGCTGTAGGAAAAGATTCATTTCCTTGCTTTTTCCAACTTCCCGAAGCTGCCCACATTCCTTGAGTCATGGCCCCTTCCATCTTGAAAGCCAGCTATGGCTGGTTGACTCCTTCTTATACACCGACTCTTCTGTCCCCCTCTTTCACTTGATAAGAATCCTAGTGATTACACTGGAACTACCTGGATAATCCTGGATAATTTCTCCATCTCAAAATCATCTGATTAGCAACCTCGATTCCCTCTGAAACCTGATTCCTTCCTGCCATGTAACATAACATAGTCACAGGTTCCAGGGATTAGGACATGTGGAACCATTTGAGGAAACATTATTCTGCCTACCACACGCAATAATTCTGCTTCTAGGAATCTATCCTGTAGGAAGAATCAGAAATGCAGATAAAATAACTTTTTAAGGCTTCTGACGTGTCAAATGCAATTATACCAATTTATATCCCATTTGCAAATTTAAAAAACTCCCATTTAATTCTCACCATGCCATTGCTGGCATAAAATATTACTGTTTTTCAATATCTTCTTGACATAGAAGCTTATTAATAAGTACAATACCCACGTGTGATAGAAAATTCAAAGAGTACAAGAGAGTTCACAGTGGAAAGTAAGTCTCCTGCTTGCCTGTATCCTTCAGTCTCCCCCAGAGGCTACCACTGATGCCAGATTTTTATATATCATTGTAGAGATATTCTATACATATATAAACATATGTAGGGATGTGTCACTCCTTTTTATACAAATGGTGATATACTGTGCCCATTCTTCTGATCTCCTCATAGGTTTTTGAAATAGGATTGGTATGGGCAAATAACTATACTATCTCTGATCTAGAAATTCTGTATGTTCTAAAATAGCCATAATTAATTATGATTTATTTTATTTTAGAGTGATGAACCACATAGAGACCTTCTCATTCTTTTACTTAAAAGCATGAATGCAAGGAGCGCCTGGGTGGCTCAGTTGGCTAAGCATCTGACTTTTGATTTTGGCTCAGGTCATGATCTCAAGGTTGTGAGATTGAGCCCTGCTTTGGGCTCCACACTGGCCATGGAGCCTGCTTAGGATTCTCTCTCCCTCTGCCCTTCCCCCCCAGCTCGTGCATGCACGCACTTAATCTCTCTCTCTCAAAAAAAAAAAAAAAACACGAAAACATGAGTGCGTTAGGATTCTACTTTTTGTAGATGCAAAGTTTCAATGGGCAAAGGCATATTGAAACAAGTTCAATCTTAGGACAGGCATTTGCAACATCACTAGAGCTGAATGTTGTGTTTACACTATGAAAATGGATGGTGTGTCCTGTAATAAGAAAACCGAAGCTATTTCTAGCTGAGACAAACTTACAGTGTAATATATCAAAATGCAGAATAAAGCAGACTTCACTACTATGAATTCATATTTTCATAAAGAATTATGCTGTCACCCCATATAATAACCATTTTCTGACACTCTATGACATTCCCCAACTGTGTTCTAGAAGGTAATAATTTTAGTGTAGAAAAAATCTATTATCAAAGACATTCAACCAAGCTGCCTTAGAGTCAAAGAATAATCCATTATAAAACAGAAAGAAAAAAAATAACAATCACACTAGTAGCAAGAAATGAACACATAGGAATAAACGTTCAACACGTATAAAATAAGCTATGAAATTTCATGAGAATAGTAAAGAGGGTGACTCCCCCCATGTACACATTAAAATGGGGTGGCATGGGGTGTGCTGTGGTCCTCAGGAACTGTGAGTGAGAACAAAGCTCACTGGAAATGAGTTAGAGGGAGATTTTTCTGGCCCAGGAATGGTTAGTGAGTGTGGAGTGTGAAGCTATCAGAGGTGTATAAACACAGAAGACCAGCCAAAGAGGTTCCAGAACAGGCAGAGAATATCATATAGACTGTAAAGCAGATGGGTTTGGGGCTTTCCCCAGATCCAAATTGCCTTGCCTGGGAACTGAAGATGTTTCATTTTGTTAGGGCAATGTGATGGGAAGAACTAAAGGAAGGAGCTGGAAGTATTTGCTTTGCTTTCCACCGCATGTCTTCCTCTCTAGAAACCAGAGCCTCATAAGTAGTTAACTGTACCCGAGTACCTGCTGAGGGGCAAGTGGGTACACAGAGGATCACCAGTTTAGCAGAAAATGCTCTGGGCTGTTCATGAGTGATGGCACCTTGGAAGACACACAGTAAGTCTCTCACGTGGGCCCAGCAGATCTCAAAGCACCTTAGCATCTTACTTCTTTCCTGGTCTCTTGAGACTCCCTCCACCTGCGTGGAGGCCACTGGGTGCCTTAGTGCCTGGGATCGTTGGCATGGTAGGTTCTGTGGAAGCTGGGAGGGAAGGCTGGTCCCTGGGGTTGGGAACTTATCTGTGTAATGAGCGCCTTCCTCCCTGATGCACTATTTGCTTATAAAGTTTCCTTAGAAACCATGCATATAATACTTAACTCACCCTTGGCTCCATTCTGACATTTTTTTGTGGAAGTCACAAGGACTGTTCTTTTCAATTGTGGCCTTTTGCTTCTCCCTGCTTTCCCTTGGTTTCTAAAGTGTGACCATTCAAGAGGGCCAAGGCTTCATTTGTCGTGCCAAGATTTGTGTTTGTGCTCTTGGCAGGACGTGTTGTTAACCTTTGAATGCTACGCCTCTGAAGGAAAAGGATGTGCTCCAGTGACACACTTTACGTTAGAAACGTTGTCAGCAGTGGCAGACATAACATCGGCAGCACACAGGCCCAGTTCCGTGGTTGCGTGGGGGCACCCCTATGCCAAGCCAGTGTAGATGCATAAACTGTCCCCTTCCCTTGCCAGGGGAGGGAAGCCCCAGCACCCTGTGTCCATCTTCTAGGCCCTCAGAGTTCACTCCTACTTCTCTTGTCCTTTCCACCTGCTCCCCTCCCCACACTGCTTCACAGCCCCTGCCCTCCCCCATTCCCAAAGAACAGGGTGGTTGTCTGAGCTCTGGGTCTGGCCACCTGAAGGACAGTGCCAGAGAAGTGCCTGAACCTTCTTTTCAGTCACCACTACTTCCATATGACCCAGCCCTGAAGAGACGAGACTCAGCTCTGGGATTTGTAGTCACATCACTGAAACAAGCTTTGACTGCAAAATAATTGGTGTGTTAATTATAGTTACCATCCAGAGATGCCTCGACTTTCACCAAGAGTCTTTCATTACTTGTGGCTGAAAACACAACCACCATATTTCAGTGATATCTTTTTTTCTAAATGAAAATCATTTTTTCCTGATTAAGTAATATGACCTCATTTTGAAGAATTTTAAAAATATAGAAAAGTATAAAGAAGAGTGTACCCCTCTCCCCAAATAATCTCTGTTAAGCGTTTGGGGTCAAACCTCCTAGGTTTTTCCTGGGCATGCACCTACATTCAGACTTTCTGGAAAATGTGACTGTACTATTCATGATGTTTATTCATGTTCTATTGTCACACACGACAACCTAAAACTCAGAGACATAAAATAGCTACTACCTTGTTATGGCTCATGAATTCTCTGGGTGAGGAGTTTGGGCAGGAGACAGCAGGGATGGCTTGCTCTGTTCCATGAAGTCTGGCACCTCAGCTGGGAAAACTAAATTGGCTGGGGATAATTGGAATATCTGGGGTCTGGAAACACCTGGAAACGTCTTTCTTCATTCATAGAGCTAGCATCTAGAATCGGAATTCTGAACCCTGTTGGGATTGTTGACTGCGTGTGGCTTTTCCACATGGCTTGTGCTTCCTTACAACATGGTGGCCTCAGGGTAGGCAGACTTCTTATATGGTGCCTTGAGGTTCTAAGACTGAACAAGGTAGAAGTTGTCTGGCCTTCTGTGATCTAGCCTTGGAAGTTATATAACGTCATTTCTACCATCCTGTATTGGTCAAAGAAGTTACAAGCCCACCGAGATTCTGGGGGAGGGGACAAAGGCTCCACTCTACGGGAGGAGTGTCAGAGAACTTGCAGCTGTGTTTTAGCATTCTGACAACCTTTTATTATTTTTACATAACATGGACAGTATACTGGTTTGAACCATGTCTCCCCAAAAGGTATGTTTAAGTCCTAACCCTCACTATCTGTGAATGTGACCTTATTTGAAAATAGGGTTTTTGTAGATACAATTGAGTTAAGATACAGTCATACCAGACTAGGGTAGGCCCTAATCTAATGACTGGTATTCTTATGAAAAGGGAGAAGTTTGGACACAGGCACATGGATACATGGGGAGAAGGCCATATGAAGAGGGAGGCAATGATTGGAGTGATATTTCTATAAGCCAGGACTATCAAGGATTTCCAGCAACCACCTGAAGCTGGGAAGAACCAGGGACATCCCCTAGAACCTTCAGAAAGAACATGACCTTGCTTGCACCTTGATTTTGTATTTATTTATTTATTTATTTATTTTAACTGGAGTATAGTTGACACACCATGTTACATTAGTTTCAGGTGTGCAACACAATGATTTGACAATTCTATATGTTCTGCTGTGCTTACTTCAAGTGTAGCTCCCCCGTGTCACCAGACAGTGCTATTACAGTGTCATTGATTATACTCCCTATGCTGTGCCTTTCATCCCCGCGGCTTATTCATTCCATACCTGGAAGACTGTACCTCCCACTCCCCTTCCCCCATTTTGCCCATGCCCTTATCCTCCTTCCCTCTGGCAACCATCTGTTTTTTCTCTGTATTTATGAGTCTGTTTCTGATTTCTTTTGCTTTTATTTTTGTTTTTTAGATTCCACACATAAGTTTAGTCATATGTTATTTGCCTTTCTCTGTCTGACTTATTTCCCTTAGCATAATACCCTGTACATCCATTCATGTTGTCACAAATGGCAAGAGCTCGTTCTTTTTTATGGCTGAGTAATATGCCCTTATACACAGCTATACCACATCTTCTTTGTTCATCTATCAAGGGACACTTGGCTTGCTTCCATATTTTGGCTATTGTAAATAATACTGCCATAAACATAGGGGTGCATATATCTTTTTGAATGAGTGTTTTCATTTTCTCTCGGGCACCTCGATTTTGGACTTCTATCCTCCATAACTGTGCAAGAATAAATGTCTGTTTTAAGCCACCACAGTGGCTTTGTACTTTGTCCTTTGTCACGGCAGTCCCGGGAAATGAACACAGTTACCCATGTCTGTATATATCTCATTGTCATTTCATAGTTATACAAAGTAACCATTCAATGCTTAATCATCATTTATTTAATCAATCTTAAGAAGATATAAGGAATTTAGCCCAATAATTAACATGAAATTATATTCTAGGCAATTGAGTGATGACTCACAGCCTTCCTTTGTTTTCCCCAAAGGGCCAGCACAGTTAGCACAGAGCTGGCATTCAAAAAATATCAATGAACTTGTTACCACCACCAAGAGAGTATAAAAAAATAGGAAGTCTGATCACCTACAAGCATTATATGAAAGGATCCCAAATATTAAGGATTTTAAGCAAGTCCTCTCACTTCTGGACACCTGCTTGTTCAGGTGACCTGAGGAACAGGTAAAAAACTTCAACCTAAGAGAGTGTTCCCGTAAAGCATCAAATACTTTAAAGTGAAAGTGGTTATAGTACAAAAACGTTAAAACCCATTGTTGTGTACAGATGTGATACTTCCAGGTCCCCGGCCAAAATAGGAATTTTAAACATAGAAGCCTCTTTGCCAAGTGTTAAGAAATGATTCAGAAATGTCAGCCTGGCAGACGACTACGGAAACCTACCCCGTGCATTATAGACCTTTCCTGCTGTTCCTTTATGACTTCTGGGTTGGATGAGGCCTCCTGTGTTTTCCTGCTCAAGTTCAACTCTGTTTCTTGGCCCCATCTGTGACTTCCTGGACGCAGAGGGAAGGCATGGGGTAAACCTGGAAAAGAACCACGGGCCTCCTCCCTTTCCCTTGTGGGGCCAAGTCAGAGCAACAGGCCAAGTGGCCAGCTCGGGAAGTGATGAGGCTGCAAGCCCTTCCAGTCTTGTGGTTTCTTCCTTTTACAGACTGGGAGTCTTCTCAAAATGTCCCTATAGAAAAAACATCAATAAAGCCTGTCTTCATTCTACGGTGCTTGGCAGTGTGTTTGCCATTTCCAAGGGGTCTTTAGCTGCTCTGAACACAGCAGACTGGACAACTGCTGTGCAGCAAGAGTCCTTAGTCCTTATTTCAGTCCAGAAATCCAAAGAAAGTTGTACCGCACGAGTAGGTGTTCACGGAGGACTAAGGGATTGGGTTGGGTTGAGGTCTTCACTTTTTCTGAATATTTGGGAGGCAGTGTCCTTGGGGAACGCCCTGAATTACATTTCCTCTTTTCTCTGGGGGTCAGTGGAAATGTACCTGCTACCTGGACTCTTTCTGCCTCTCCCAGATGCCAGTTCTGTGTCTGGATGGGCAGGGCTTCTCCTTTGGCTCAGGATCATGCTGGGTTCCAACAGGCTGGGGAGACGACATGAGTGTTTGGGAGAGGGGAGACTGTGTGTGCCCCACACCTGCCATTTCTGGTCCCCCCAAAGGACAGTGGGCTCTTTATTTCGCCCCTATTTTGTATCAGGCTCTAGGATCAACCAAAAAACTAATTTGGCTAGAGGGAAGGGTACTGTTGCAGTCACTAAACGCCACCCCCAGATCTTATTCTTTTTCTTTCTTTCTTTCTTTCTTTCTTTCTTTCTTTCTTTCTTTCTTTCTTTCGAGAGCGAGAACTCATGAGAGAGCTCACTCACACATGTGATTGGGGGTGGGGGTGAGGAGGGGCACAGGGAGAGGGAAAGAGAGAATCTTAAGCAGGCTCCACGCCCAGTGCAGAGCTCCATGAGGGACTCTATCTCACAACCCTGAGATTACGACCTGAACCAAAATTACGAATCGAGGGGCAGGGTGGGGGGTGCATCTGAGTGGCTTGATTGGTTAAGCATCTGCCTTTGGCGCAGGTCATGATCCCAGGGTCCTGGGATCGAGCCCACATCAGGCTCCTTGCTCAGTGGGGAGCCCTCTTTTTACTCTCCTCCCCACTCATGTGCTCTCTCTTGCTATCTCAGTCGCTATCTCTGTCTCTCTCTCAAATAAATAGATAAAAAAAAAAAAAAAAAGAAAGAGTCCCGATGCTTAAGTGACTGAGCTACCCAGGTGCCCTGAGTCCCCTTTCCTCTTTGCTGATAGAACACTAATTTTGGGGAGGAAGGTAATTGATGGGAGTGACTCCAGCTGCCCAGCCCCAGACGATTGGTTGACTCATGTTGCTAACCTCCTTTTCACCTAAAAGTGACCATGTAATTGTTCTGGCCAATGAGAATTAAGTAGAGGTCTTGTAGGGGCAGAAGGCTTTTGTTTGGCCTAATAAAAATGGAATATGTGGCTAACAACGCTCTATCTTTTTCTGTCTTTTAACTGCCTTGAACATGGATTTGATGTCTGGAGCTACAGCAACCATTTTGTGATAGTGGGGAGGCAAGGCCTAGGAAATGATCTGTAGACAAGTGTGAAGGAAGGGGTGAGGGAGTCCCACAGTCTCTGGCTCCAACATGGTTGAGCCTCTGAATCAGTGTCAGATAACTGCCAACTTCTCGATTACTGCTGCCTAAGCTAGTCTTAATCACCACATGGTTGAATGCATTTCTAAGTGAGGAAAGCATGCTTCTCAAATTTTATACCAAAGTACCCCTATTAGTAGAGGTATAGTGACATGGAACATAGAGTATATTTCAAACTGGCCTTCCATCAGCAAGAAATGACTTCAGATTTTATCTGAAACACACACACACAGTATTCTAAATACAATATATGGATAGTTATATTAATTTATAAAAATATTGAAATTGTTATCAAGAAAAGAGTTAGAAAGACTTTTTTTTTTTTTTTTTTTTTTTTTTTACAATGTGGAAGAAAAAGGTCTGGCAAGAAGCAGTTTGCTTAGCCTGGGGCTTTTTTTTTAAACAATTGAGGTATAATTAACATATAACATTATGTTAGTTTTAAGTGTACAACATACTGATTCGATATTTGTCTATATTTTGAAATGATCACCACAGTAAGTCTAGTTAACACCTGTCACCATACATAGTTACAAAATTATTTTTTGTTGTGTTGCAAACTTTTTAGATCTATTCTCTTACCAACTTCCAAAATGCAGTACAGTGTTATTATTAACTGTAGCCCCCACGCTGCACATTATCCTGGGGCTTTGAGTCGCCCCTGGCACACCGCCCATATCCCCAGAGGTACAAATACCATGGCTGGAAATATGAATAAAAGAAGCAGCAGGAGAGAAAGATAAAGAGGTCAGTGGAGCTAAAAGAACAATGGCCTTGGCGTGCCAGGCTAAGGAATGTGGACTAAATTCCTTTAGAAACGGGCCACACTACAGGAGACAGAGCATTAGGGAGATTATGCAAAGCCAAATGTTAGAGCAGTGTGGTGGCAGGATTGGAACCGAGTGCATACGGGGTAGCAGGTAGGAGACTCTGTCGTGTGTCAGGTAAGACCAAGTTCCACTATAAGTGGCAGATAAAATAACAGCTTGAACAAAGTAGGTTTTTATTCCTTCCTCAAGAGCCAAGAAGTAGCTCGGAGTTCAGTAGTCCAGTTCAGGAAGGGTGGCCCATGTCTACACAATGCTATTCCGGTGATCGATGGCTGCATAGCAAACCACCCCAATAGAGTGGCCGAAAACAAGAGCGATCCTTGACTTTCCTCATGAATCTGCCATGTAGGCAGGATGCTGTGGGGGGGGGACAGCTTGCCTCTGCTCCTGACAGCAGCCACTTGGGTGGCCCAAAGGCTGCAGGGTACTCAGTAAGTGTGATCTGGAGCCATCAGCGGGTTTGATCACATGCACACCTGGCAGCAAACGCTGGCTGCTGCCTGGTCCTCATGAGGCTGTGGTTGGAAACATCGATGTGTGGCTGCCCAGTGAGGCTGCTGGGCTTCCTCCCAGCATGGTGGCTGGGTGCAGACGGCAGTATCTCAAGAGCGGAAGTGGAAGCTGCCATTTCTTTGACTTAGATCCAGAGATGGGCAGAGAATCACATTTGGCCAAGGAATCACGGAGCCTATACTCAGGGAATGGGGCATAGGCCCTGCCGCCCAAAGGGGGAGGACCACCAAAGAATTCTGGGATCATGATTTAAAACCACCATAAATGTCATTACTTAGAGCCTAGTCCCAGAACCCCCACTGCTGGCAGGGGAGGCTGGGAAATGTGATCTTTATTTGGGGTTCTACGTGCAGCTAAAACAGAGATTTGTTAAAAAGGAGAAAAGAGAAAATGGATATTAGGGACAATCAGCAATCTTTGCCACTGGCAACACATCACAAGGGACTTAAAGACTAGGATTAGGGTGGCAGGAATGGAAGTGAACAGGAAAGGTGGTGTGAAGGATGTCAGGGAACAAGAATCAGTAGGATTTGAGGTGATTTGGACTAAGGAGTGTGCGTGCGCACATGCGCAGAGGGCTCGAATCCCAGAGACTTGCCTAGAGACAGCCAGCGAGATGCAGAGTCAAAAACTGTTGCGTTCACTTCATTCCCAAGGCCCATCTGGTACCAAATAAATCTTTTAGACTTTGGTCAAGACCCACATGACCAGGGCTTTCTCTTCCAGAGAGCAGGGCCAGGCTCAGAGAATCCTGAAGAATAGCAGCTATTAGTCTTCATAAATGGTTGCGTTCCCGTCAGCTCCTCTGACACCTTGCCACACCCCTTCGACCTTTTGACTGCTCAACGTATGGAACGTGGTAGAAGGGATGCTGTGTGACTTCTGCAGCTGGTTCATAGATGGTGCTAGAGCTGCCACCTGGCCTGGCTCTGCTGGGACCTGAGGTGCTCTGTGGGGAGTCCAGCCACACTAAAGCCACCATGCTGGAGGGAAAGAGAGAGATGCTCGACGAGCTCAGCTGCTGGAGTCTCCCTCGTCCTGGTGCTGGGCATCTCCGTGGGCGAGCCTTCAGATGACTCCAGCCCCCAGCCTTTGAGCTGCCAGTTGAGGCTCCAGACAAGTTGCATCAGAGACAAGCCACCTCCCCATCGTCTTGTATACTCCTGACCCACAGAAGCCATGAGCATCCCGAGTGGTTGCTCTACGGCACTGAATTGTGGGGTGATGTGTTAGTCAACCATAGTGACTAGACCCTCAAGGATTGTGAGGCAGCTGTGGGTGGCAGGTATCCATGAGGCTTGGAGTCCTTCAGATGTAGTGGTTTGGACTCACCTCAGCAAGGTCGTCAGTGGGAATGAAGCCCTTGGGGAGTTTTTCGGCCTCTGAATCCTTATCTGAACTAAATGGTTGGGTTTGATCACAGTAGACCTCATGCCTCTGGGGAGATCAACAGCCTTTGCCCAAAGGTCAATGGTTTGGTTCTGAATCTTCATAATGATGATGTTTGGCGCCTTCAATCCCCATCCACTTCATTAGAGTGGTGTGTGAACTTGCAACTATGGCTGAACAGTGCATGGATCATTCTCCTTCCTCCCAGCAGGGCCATGGCAGCTTTATTTGGTGTGCAGCAAGTAGCCGTGTGGTTCTACATGAGGACTGGATTCTGAGCTTATTTCAAACCGCAGGCCTCTAACTCCATCGGTTCCTCCCATGACACCTTGGCAAGTCATTTATCCTCTCAGAAAGCATTTGCCGTGTCGCAGGATTAGGACGAGAGTGAGGAAGACAGATGTTTCATGAATGCATCTCAAAATATCACATACACACACACACACACCTGCCCCTCTGCCCACCTGCTCCAGCAGTTGGCAGGAGAAAGCATCAGAGGTGATGCATTCTGGAAGGTACAAACTGAAGCCAACTCAAGGGAGCAGAGCAGGGTCCTGGGAGTAGGACTTTTGCTTTTGGTAGGACTCATTTTTATTGAGGACAATAAATTGGAGCCCAGAGAGATTAAGCAATTTATCCACAGTCACACAGCTAGTTTCTGGCAGAGTGCAGATCAGTATTGAGGCCTCTGCTTTCTTTTGGGGACATCAAGCTGAATGAAGTAACCCAGGAGGAAGGGGTGCAAGAGACTGAGGCAGATGTAGGGATGGAGTGGGCTCCAGTAAGAGCTGAGGACTTGGCTGTCCTGAAGGCTTGGGAAAAATGGAGAGAAGGTGGCTGAAGCTCTGGAAAGGCCGGGGGAGGAGTTGCAGCTGTTTCCTTCCAGCCGGTTCTGAGTTGTATGTGCACGGCCTGACAAGTGGCTACAACGCCATGTGTGGTTGTTGGAACTCACAAATTTCTAGAGCCCACAGTGTGAAGAAGTAAACTAGGTGAGATCCAAGGGTGACACGGAAGCAAGAAGAACACCACGGATTTGCAAGTTAGGTTGCTCATCATTACACAAATATGCCCTTTTCTCCCAGGCCGGCTGGGCCCCACCTTCCTCCCATCTATAATCATAGCTCTTCAGGAAGGGGATCGGTCTGCAGCTGTGGAAAATTCTGGACAAATCAATGCGCTATTTCTAGATGTCAGGTGAGCTCCGCAAGTCTTCACCCTAAGCCCATTAATCAAGACTGATGACTTAATTTACTGTTGAAACAAACATGTCAATTGTAATGTGATATATTACAAACATCTCTGCTTCCCAAATGGCAGGGGAGTTACTGCCAGAGAAGAAAGGAGAATTAAGCCCTTCTCCAAAGAAAGACATTCTCCCTTTGTATAACCAGAGACAGGAGATAGGATCTCAGTGTGTGTCCACTGGCTTCTGTGCTGGAGATGCCAATCATTTCTTCCCTGCCCTCCAGAACTTGCAGCAGAGGCCCCAGGAACTGCCCCCCACCCCAAATGTCGCAGTTGGCCAGCCCTTGCGGAGTCCTTCCGATTTTCCAGCTGTGTACCTGGGGATAGGAAGCAACGGTCAGTTAGCTGAAGGCTATGTCGACCGAGGAGCCAAAGCTGCTGTTGTGAGCAGCCATTTTTGGCTTGATCCCTGGGGAACCCGAAATGAATCAGATGTACAACAGCAGTGAGAAGCCCCACCGCTCCAGGGAGAGAGACAGTGATGGAGAGAATAGGTGACCTGGTTCCAGATACTTTCCTGTTGTCTGCATGTGCCCTTCTGTACTTCCTCTGTCGATTGGAAACGAAAATTAATCAAAGATGGGGAAGAATCTTAGTACACGCCTAGGAGGACTTGCTGGGCAAGATCCTGGGGAAGGGGTAGCTGGCCTTAGGAATATTGCAGTGTGCACTTTCCTCCCTTTCAAGGAATTATTTTTTTCTTGAAAAACAAACAGTAGTTTCTAAATATAGGAGTTGGATAAAAGAAATATATTTTCCTTAGGAACAAGATGTTTTTTGCATTTGCCAGATGAACCTAATAGTCATCTGTCAGTAATGCATTTGTTTTCCTCATGGAGACATTTAGTCATTTAATGAGTTCATAGAGGCTGGCTCAGGTAACACTGGCCAGAGCGCGCGCGCACACACACACACACACACACGTGCACGCTTGTAGTTCCAAGGGAGGCATGTGCCTGATGGGGATTATAAAGCTGGTCAATAAAATAAAAAGCATTTACAGAACAGCTTTGCGAAGTCCAGCCTTAATAGATACTACACCTCTGTCATTTCGCCTCATAAGACCTAGATTTACATCTGTGTTTTACATATACTTTTGAAGGGTTGCCACAGTTAACAGGTCTTGAAAAGAAAAGTTTGTTTTGATGGTACTTGAAAAAAAAAGTCTGGAATTTATGGATTAAGGAAATCATGCGCTAATTGGCTTCTCAAGGGGACTGCATTCTCTCTCTTGTTTTTTGTTAGATGCTTACTCTTGCAATTTATGATTCCTGTTCATGATTTTAAAGCTCCTAAGAGCCAAGCAGTTCTAGCCCTTGCTTATTTAATTCATTCAATAGCTAGGTCAAACACATCCCTTCTATTTGCTAAAGACTGGGAATAGATGTCTTAAAGTGTACTAAGATTTCAAGCTAATTTAAGTTTTATCTCTAAGGCCCCTTGCAAGTGTGATTTGTCTACAAATTACAAGAACAGAAAGAAAAAAATGCCCACTTTTTGAATTTTTTCCTGCAAATACTGATCAAGCTCATCTTAAGTACCAATCTGTCTCGGCAGCGTTGAGGAGAATGAGGCACGGTCTTGGAACACAAGTAACTCACAGCAGAGGCATCCCGCCTGGTAAAAACAGGATGTGTTTCTTGGGGAAATTCTCGCAGTAGGACATATGGCCCTTTGGTTTGGAGAACATTTTGTTCAAAAGTAAGCCTTGCCGGTCTAAGTGGCGTGAAGTAGGGGCCAAGGGTTCCCCAGGGCAGGGCCATTCAGGGGGTTTAAGGCAGGAGATGGGACTCAAAAGGCTGCTGAACAAGTGTTGGGGAGCTAGAGGAGTGGGGGGAATGGAGAAAGGCCCATCCAAAGAGCTGACCTGAGCCCCAAGACGGCAGAGGCCACTTGAAGAACGTTGTGGGAGATGAGATCAGCTTGTTCCAGCAGGTTGTAACGGACCTCTGAATCCCACGGCCCAGGGTCCACCTCTGTTCTCTTCTGTATCCTCTCCGTGCTAAGGCGTAACATGAACAAACTCTGAATATACAGAGTTGCAGGCCAAGATCTATTTAGGAAGAATAATCTGGTTCCACTGTGTGGGAAAGATCAGAATGCAGGAGACATTAGAGGTGTGAGACAGGGACCAGTTAGGAGCAATTATCTAGGAAAGTAACCAGTGCTTTAGGAATTTAGCTGGGATTACTGATTTTAGTCTGGGGTTATAAATTCAGAACAACACAATGCTGAAGGGGAGGGTTACTGAATAGGACCACGCCCGGGTTCACTTGGGAGGGAATGAGGACAGTGTCTCATCCAGCTGCTGCCTGGGCTCCCTCCTCTGTCCTATGGGTTTACCCCCAACCCCTGCTCCCAGGGCTCCCTTCTCTTTGCCTTGTTCTCAGGATTGGGGTGCAGGGGGAGCTTCTTGCTCACCATCAATCAACAATTAGCAAGGCTCGTTGGCAGCTGACCGTTTGGGGAGATCTCTGGTCCAGGTGGAGCATCCCCTAAACCATCTTCCCTGTCAAAGTCCTCCATGTAGGTGCTGGTTTGACTTAACCCAGTCTCTCTTTACTTACTATTGTAATGTAGCAAAACATCTAATTGCCTATGCCCATTCAGATCTAAAGATACAAAGCATGCTGTGTTAGGGGACAAGCCCAGAGACATGGCCACAATCATCGCACCTGCCCCAGCTGGCACCAGCCTGAGCTCAAGGCCCCTACCAAGGAGGTGGCATTTCTAGCCCTTTGCAGAGCATCATTCGGGATCTGAGAGCCAAGAAAGCCAACATGTTCAGGTTGCATATGAGTATTTGTCTCTACCCTGGCAGAGGCCTGGGGACGGCCTCCCTACGAATGCAAAGTGGAGAGCTTTGGAGTAAAACTCAGCTCGTTGGTAAAACTCTGCTTTCCTTTAAAGGCTCTGGTCATCTTGTTAACAATTAGGAAAGAGAACAGGCTTTTGAAAGTAGACACCCTAATCTTCTATCTTTTATTATAGTTCTAAAAATCTCCCAGATGGCAGCAGATGCCTTTGTCCTACATTGAAATTATTTGTGACCAGGTCAGAAGAGTCAGTCTTGGGAAATCACAAGACATCCCATGAGCACTGACCAGAAGTTAGATACTTTTAATAGCAACATGTTTTTTAAATGTTGTGTTTATATCATTTTGTTCTAAATGTAGAATCTATTTGGAAAAGAAAAAAAAAAGAAAAGCAAAATATATAACTCACTATCATGGGCTTTAAAAGAAATAATCCAAACTTGGTATTTGGTTGTGGGAAAGAGGGTTAGTAAGGGTGTCTGAGTCTCTTCCCCTACCCAAATCCCACCCACCCCGGAGCGTTTGGTTCAAGTTCCTTCTTTATAAAGCCTTTCCTGAGTCAGAATAGCCCAAATTCATCTCTTTCTTTTCTGGACTGCATAAAAATTAGTCAGTACCATACGATTTAGTTCATTGTTAACTGTTAACTCTAAATTTTCCCACTTGTTAGCTATGTGGTATTGGACAAGTTACTTTACTAAACTGTAGTTTCCCTATGTATAAAATGGGAACAAAAATAGTACCACCTACTAGAAGTTTTTTGAGGAAGAAAGTAAGTTATGTAGAACCATATGTCCCACTTCATCCACTGGGTATGTAAGTAATGTAATTCCACCCACGCCCTCAGAATATGCCACTTGAAGGCCTGCGTGTCCAGATGAGGAAAGTTCATCATCCTATTCCTTCCCTGTGGACCATTTCCAGTGTCAGCCTGGAGACCCAGAAATGCCTACTCAGTGTCAAGGGTCAGTCCTGAATCTTCTCTCCTTGTGTTGGGGTAGGGGATGGGACGGAGAAAAGTAAAGAAGAAAGAAAAGGCTGCATATGGATTCCTTTATGCTATGTCACCATAATAAGTCTTAACCTAAAGTATTTAGCTTCGAGTCCTGTGGGTCCTTCTAGCTTATGTCTAAATGAGGGTGGGGAGGAGTGCTCTTGCCCCTCCCCACCTTAAAATAGGGGAATTTTGTTATATATAAATTTTAAGAAAATTAAAAAAAATTAAAGTGTGGGGAAAGGAGACCACATGCTGGCCCCACATAATAATTCCCCTTACTAAAATTATGACTAAACTCTCAACACCTTCACCCTTTGTTCTGAACTATAGAATTCCTAATCTTCCCCTTCCCTGCACCAAGTTCCACCGCCCACTGTGTAGACAACAGACCACATTTGAACATTGTATTTTGCGTGTGGAATTGCATACGGTGCCTAAAGGGCATTACTGCTTTAGGATTTAATTGCTAAGAACTTAAAATAAAAGGAATGAACCAGTGCTTTTACTGCCATTTTGGACACAGAGCTATGGGGAGAAAAACCTCAAAGGTGGCCCACAGGTTGTGAGCCAGACTGGCCAGACTTCCTGGGCTTCCTTTTGAAGGAAGGGCTGGGGCACAACTGGGAACTCAGGGGTGCCTCCGAGGACTATAACTTCTTATCTTCTGAACGCAAGTTCAACTTCAACTTGGCAAATTAACTGGCTTTGGGACTTAAACTATCTTAATAAAACCCCTGGTTGAAATTCAATGACATAGACTAAGCTGTTGGCCAACTTCATGTCAGTGAAATATTTATTCCTGTCTGGTGTTTGTTGGTAGCTGGTGGTACTTAAATCACAGAAACTTTATAACAAATCTCGTGAGACAATTTGAAGAAAGAGCAAAGAAAGCTGGCCCATGGAGCAGACACAGGGACTGTCAGGATAGCCACTAGCATGTGGGGCTGGCCCTGCCATCTCAGGTTCGTGCCGAACCATGAGTGGGGAGAGAAGGACCTATCACTAGTGCAGACATCTGTCTGGCAGGCGATTGTCCTCCGCCCCAAGCAAGGACTTTTCTCAGCAGTGCACATTTCACCAAGCTTGGTCAGGGGCCAAGAACTGTGACGAGCAGCCACATCTCTGGATGTGGAGGGAAGAGATGACACAAGCAAACAGCTTCCAGAAAGCTGAAGGAGAGGAAGGGTAAGAGGATCTTGGCCCTGATCCGGAAGAAATCAGTTACTCATGGAGCAGCCCCCTTCCATTTCTTTCTCTTGTAATTGACTAGATGTTGTCAACTTTGGTTTTGATTTCAGAAAGCAATATAGACCCTCTGAGTTCTCTTGAAGAGGTTTTGTTCCTCTCTACCTATCCACCCTCCCCCCACCAGGATCTGTGTCACAGAGATTAAGCTGAGGTGACAGTCCCCAGTGTGGTGCCTCTGCAAGTGGAGGCCTTTTTCATTTTTTCCTTCCCTGATCTCTTCTTGGCTGCTAGATTGGCCTTATGGAAAGACTAGATGACAACCACCAGCTGGAAAACTCCCTGACCCTCTCTCTCTGGTAATGCTAATACCACTAGGCCATTTAGAAGACCATTCTAGACCATTCTAGGATCTTGGTCTTCCCCTTTTAAAATCCAAATGCCTGTGGAAAGGAGCATAAAATCATTTACACAGCATAAGACTTCTCTTATGATGTCGTCCTACTTTAAAAAGGAATATGGCATCATGGGTGACATTATCAGTGGCATCCTTCTTTCTGAGGGCCAGTGCTCTAACTTTCCTCCCCCACTCCCTCTACCAAAGAGACTCTTAGAAATAAAGAGAGCATTCCTGATTTAGCAAGAGGGCTCTTGGAGAGGCCAAAAGGCCTCCAGCCTTGGGACTTTGTTCAGGGCTGGCCTGTTTGGCTAATTTGGCTGTTGTTTGCCCACTTCGGGACAATAAGCAGGAGAGAGCGCTTCTCCAACTCATCAGTGAGAGACAGTGGAGCCTGGATGACTGGTAAGTGAAGAAGAGAAGTTCATATTTATTCACTGCTAGCACCGGTCCTATGGCAGTGAAGGCTGGCTGTCGGAGATTGTTCCAGTGTAGGGGTCAGGCAACCTGGGTCTTCAGACCTTCTAGAGCCACCAGCTGCCTATTCTGTGGCCTTACTTGGCAAGTCACAATCTACTTCTGACATCTCAGTTTTCTTATCAGTCAAGGGGATTGATAACATCCACTTTATCCTCTATGCAGATTTTTGTGGGGTTGCAACCATTATGGGTTGGAGCTTGTGTCAGGAATGGCTGTGCTCCTTCCCCTCCCTCTCCTAGGAGTGGCTCCCAGTGGCTCCCTGGGCAGTGTGTACTTGGGTATGAGTGAGTAGCTTGGACTGATGACCAGAAAGGGCCCTAGATTAGAAGATTAGATTCAGATGAGTACTGTCGAATAGGATGAACTATGGAAACTTCCTGCTAGCTATCAATCTTCTATCTATCTATCTGTCATCTATCTATCCATCCATCCGTCGTCCATCTATCCATTTATTGAACGCCTATGAATTGAGTATCCAGGGTGTGCCAGGCACCCTGAGGCCCTTTGCATTTCTCCTCCGGGCCTGAATGTCTGCTACACTCTAGCAGTGAGAAAGCATGAGGGCAATCTTTGTTTTACCCCTTTCTCTGGGATATCCTGGGGGACCTTTCTGTCCTAATCACCAGCCCAGAACAAGCCTACATGGGGCCTGGGGGCAGGGGACAGCCTGGCCCGACCAGAGCGCTCTGACCCCCAGTTCTGTCCGTTCGCATCAGGTAGCCTTGCTCCCAGACACTCCGTAACGGCAGGGGCACCAGGAGGGGCAGGGGGCATTTAGGATTGACGGGGGACAAGAGATGTGGATGAAGTTTCACCTGGGATCACCCTCCTGCCAGTTTTCCATCTGCCTTCTGCTGCTTTTGACCTTTTCCTCACTCTGCTCACTTCCTTCTAACTGATCTGTCAGTTGAAACACTGTCAACTTTCCTTTTTCCTCTCATCTGCTCCAGTCCATGAGGTAATAAGAATGACACATGATAGAGAAAAAAAATTGCAAACCATTTTTTAAAGAAAAAAGAGCACATTAGAAAGTAGGGATTTGGAGACAGATTCGGGGTGTGGTGTGAAGGCCTGTCTGGGCTTTACACAGGTCCCTCTTCTCTCTGTTCCACTGTTTGCCAATTTTCTGAAACCAGTGTTTCCATTTGATGGACAGTAATCTCACATATCCTCCTCACACCAGAGAGCCAGATTATGCTCTTCAAGTGAGCATAGCTCCTCCAAGAACGGTGGCCCTACCAGAATGGCGATGCCCAGGACAGAGTCCTGGCAGTAGTAAAGCCTTATGAGATTTTCGGGTGTGGGGGTGGCAGGACTGGAGGGCTGATGGAATCTCCATAATCCAGGGTGGAAGACCTGAGGTTGCCTGTCTGGGAATCATGCATTCGGCAGACACTTGGGACACAGGGCCTGCGTAAAGACTGGTAGCCCCAGTAAGAGGGCAGGAGACAACTGGGAGGGTTGGTGGGGGCCCTGGGAAAATGGCCAGGGTCTGGTGGGCCTTGGTAGCCTGCTAATGTTGCAATTGTAGGAGGTTTCTTTTTCATTCTACTTTGCCTCAAACACTGTTGGCCGAAATGAAGAGTGTTCTTAACAGCGAAGGAAACTGGCAGGATTGGAGGAGAAAATTCATGGAACTGGTTCCAGGTACCAGTTGGGTGTTTCTTACTTGGGTTTTGTTATCCCCATTTAGCTACCCATTATTAAGTGCAATGTACATTTATTGCAATATGTCATGTGTGTAATTTATTATATAGAATACAGAGTGGTAAAATATACCACTCATCTGTATATGACATGTACAATTGGAATTACCAGGCTCAGAGCTATTTGAAAATCATCTTAATTTCTAATCCAAAGAATGTTACTTAAAATTTTAAGAAGTCTTGTGATATCAGAACTTGTGTTTTATCTGAACCCAAGACTCAAATTTTAGGTTTGTTTGTTTTTGTTTTGTTTTTTGTTTTTTCGGTTAAACCTGCCAGCATGCCTCAATTCCCAGAGACAGATGATGTCATGTAACCAATTTTTCAGCTGTTTGTGCTTCCTTCAGTCCTGGCTCTGGCAGATACTAGAATCCAGACACTAAAAGGAAAAGGATAAGAGAGAAAGAGTCAGCGATGCCTAGGAGACAAATGTCATGTGAACCTCATTGGGCATTTTTCTTTGCTTACTAAAAAACCAGAGAAAAATCTTCCATTTTTCCTATTCCATAATCATCAGGTGGAATCTACAGAGCTCAACCGAGAAAACCAAACTAAAAGCAAAGAAAGGGGATTTATTTCAACTTAACAAGGGTTTATTGAGTGCCTTCCACATGCTAAGTGCTGGGGTTACACAGATGAACGAGACCTAGCCCTGCCCTCAAGGCGTTTGTGATATGTGTAAGGACAATAGAATGTAAAGGAGAAAGAACACTAACAATTACTGATGACCTATTTCATTCATTCATCTAACAAAAACTTCTGAGTGTCTACTATGTGCCAGAAATTGTTCTAGGTGCTGGGGATGTAGGGATGGGAAAGACAGATGCAGACCTTGATCTCATGAAGGTTTCATTCCAGTGAAACAGATAACAAACACTTTTTAAAAAATGCCGTGCTGATTGTATGGAAGTTTGTCAAAGAGTTAAACATAGACTTACCATATGACCCAGCAATGCCACTTCTAGGTATCTACCCCAAAGAATTGAAAGCAGAGATTCAAACAGATATTTGTGCACCCGTGTGCACAGCAGCGTTATTCACAATAGCCAATAGTGGAAACAACACAGGTGCCTTTTGATGCGTGAATGTGTAAACAAAATGTGGTGTCTACGCACAATATTCTGTCTTAAAAACTAATGAAGTTCTTACACCTGCTGCAACATGAATGAACCTTGAAAGCATGATGTTAAGTGAAAAGGACACCAAAGGACAAATTATCTTATGATTCCACTTACGTGAGGTACCTAGTGCAGCTATATTTCCAGAACCAGAGTGTGTAACAGAGGTTATCAAGGACTAGTGCTGGGTGGGTGGGTAATTGGGAGTTACTGTTTAAAGGGGACAGAGTTTCAGTTTGAGAAGATGTAAAAGCCCTGGAGATGGGTAGTGGTGACGATTGTGCAACACTGCACACAGTGGCTCAATTCCACTAAATTGGATCCTTAAAAATGGTGCAAATGATAAATTTTATGTTATGTATATTTTACCACAATGAGCAAAGAAACAAAAAATGCCATGCTCATAACTGAAGGAGGGCAAGAGCATGACAAGGTTTTGACTTTAGATTGTGTGGCCAGAGATGGACTTTGGGGAGGGGCCATATAAGCCCCTGAACATCAGGACTGAGAAGCAAGCAATGGGCAATCAGAAGGAAAAGCATACCTAGAAGAAGGAATTGTTAGAGCCAAGACCAGAAGGTAGAAATAGGCTTGGAGTATTTGAGGAACAGAAAGCAGCTTAGAAGGATGGGAAAAAATATAAGTGGGTGTGGTCAAGATGGGGACTTTTTGAAGTCAACGTAAAGAGTTTGGGCTTTATTCTACTGTAATAGGCATTCGTTGGAGGTTTTTAAGCAGGAAGTAATGTGATTTGATTCACAAGATCAAATCATTTGATTCAGGGCCACTATGTGGATATTGCAGATATCAGAGGTGAAATGGAAGCTGGTAACTAGTTTGGAAGCTATTTCCATAGTGTGCATGTGCAATAATGGTGGCTGGGTCCAGAGTGAATTTGGGTTGGGTTAGGAGGCAGAATTGACAGGAGTTACTGATGAATTGAATATGGGGGTATCATGAGTGGAAAGACAATCTAGGGTGACTTCTTAGTGTTTCTCACTGAGGCAGTGGGTGAATCATGGCCCCTTTTGTTACAGGATTGCAGGGTTCTTGTCTCATGGAGTCAAAGAACGAATCTTGTGGACACAAGGGTAAAGTGAAGTGAAAGTTTGTTAAGTGAAGGTGAGAACAGAAAGGAAAGGAAAAAGCTCTCTAGAGAGAGAGGGGTCCTGAATGGGTTGCCACTGTGGGCTTTTACTGGCAGTCTTTTATTGAGAACTGACCAGGAAGCTTATAACCTTGAAATTCTGGTACCGTCTTGGTTTGAGCAAGGACTATTGATAACATCCTTAATGGCTTACTTCTTCGAGGTCTGGTCATTTCAATGTAGCTGCCAATAAAACAGACAAACAAACAAAACAAAAACAAAACTCCCCAACATTTAGGGCCAGGTGGTTGGATTTGTTCCCTTATCTCTTGTTCGCTCTGTCTCCACCTGGCAGGAATAGTCCCAGAGCCCAGGACCATCCAGTCTCTTCCTGCCTGTACCTTAACCCTTTCCTTACTCACTTTGAGGGAGATGGGAAATCTTGAGGGAGAGCAGGTTTGAGGTAGGTGAGGAATCAAGTCTGAAATGTCTATTAGGCAAGTAAGTGGATGTGTTGAGTAAGCAGTTGGATATGCAAGTCTGGAGTTTCAGGAGAGGAAGAGATGAAGCTATAACTTAGAAAGTCCTCAGCATTTAGACTATATTTATTTAAAATGGTGAGCATGACTGAGATCACCTATGGGAAGAAGTGTAGATAGACCTAACCAGGGAACCTACCACCATGATTCTAAGTCGTTAAGCACGTACACGCATTCCATTTTGGAGTTGCTCATGCACTTAAGTGGGAGCACAGTGACTAAACTAGAGGTAGGTTTAGGAATGAGATGGGGAAATCCGTTCTCACAAAGTCTGAGAGGGATTCATGGATGGAGCATTTTATGAGGACTTGAGCCATAGGCAAAGAGAGATTCATGGGGAGAAGACCTCAGGAAAGTGTTACGGATGGAAGGAATGGTATGAGCAAAGACTCAAAGTTGGAGTTTAGCCATTTTTTTAAAGAAAGATTTAATTTGAAGGTCTTAGAAAAATGTAGAGCTATGCTTCTCACAGTAGAGTGCTATGTACCAGGGATGGATGTGTGTATGGGCCACAGAGCATTCATTGTCCTGGAGGTCAATTTTGCTCAAACTAAATTTTTTCACATGATTTTAACTAAAAATTTTAAATTGAAAATACTGTTATGACACAGTAAAAATAGATATATTATGGAATATAATGCAATATTTATATAAATTTTACTGGTATTTCAAATTTTGAATGACTGCCTCTGGGTGCACACCAGACTCTCATTCACACACACACACACGCACACACACACACACACACACACACACACACACACACACACACACTCCCTCTATGGTTAGAGAACATTTCATTGAAAAAAATTGAAAATGACTGTATTGTAGCTGATATCTTTACATAGATAGTTATCAGGTAATTCCTACATGAATCTTTTTCTTCTATTCATCTATATATTACAAATACTAGTCTTCAGGTTATTAAAAGGCCTCCTTTCAATTTTATCTTGCTTTTCTCTGTCCCTCCAAGTTAGTTCCTCTAAAAGTTTACCTAACTTTTGGTCCTAACGATAGTTATGATATCTGACCTATGGTTGGCTATTTCGTTATTGAACATGACTTTATAAGGACCTGGTACTAGTAATGGGTCAGTTGACTCAGTTCGGAGGCATTCACTCAGTCTTGTTCTTTCTCCCATCCAGAATGTCCTATAATCCAAATAGACTCCTCATCCCTAATTTAAGTGTTTTTTAAATTGAAATTTTTATTGAGATAATTGTAGATTCACATGAGTTTTAAGAATTAATGCAGAGAGATCCCATGTACCCATTACACAATTTCCCCTAATGGTAACATTTTGCAAAATTGTAATATAGCATCACAACCAGGATATCTATTTTTTTAAAGATTTTACTTATTTATTTGAGAGAGAGAGAGAGAGCATGAGCGAGAGAGCACAATAGAGGGAGCAGCAGAAGGAGAGAGAAAAGCAGACTCCCCACTGAGCAGAGAGCCCAATGTGGGGCTTGATCCCAGGACCCTGAGATCATGACCTGAGCCAAAGGCAGCTGCTTAATGGACCCAGCCACCCAGGCTCCCCTCACAACCCGAATATTGACACTGATGCAATCCATGCATGTTTTTCAGATTTCCCCAGTTTTATTTGTACTTGTATGTATGTGTGTGTATGTGTGTGTGAGTGTAGGTTCCACACAGTTTTATTACCTGTGTAAATTTGTGGATTCACCACCACAGTTAAGGATACGAATGTTCCACACCACAAGGATCCTCCGTGTTGCCCATTTATAACCACCCTGCCTCCTCATCTCCACTTCCATCCCTACGCCTTGGCAACCGCTAACAAATCTACCCTCCATTTCTAAAATCGTGTGATTTTAAATATTATATAAATGGAATCAGACAGTGTATATCCTTTTGAGATTGGCTGACTCCATTTTTTGATGTCGGCTACAACTGTTCAGCCTCCGTCTTCCCCTCTGTCTCACATCTGGGCAAGCTGATAAGAAAGCCTGAGTTCTACCTTTGGCGCTTGGGGGAGATTCAAACCATGTGAACCCCTGCTGTGTGCAGGAGTCCTCCCCCCTGCCCCAGCCCATAACCGCAATGAAAACCCCAAGCCAGTCTCGTTCCCAACTCCCTCAAGCCATTTTTGGGTCTGCTTGGGAAGCTTGCCTAGCTGGCCTCTGAAAACTATATTATGTCAATAATAAACATTTTCATACCTCCTTGATGTGTACGTAGTGTTCTTAGTAATAATATTTGAACCATATTTTTGGTGGGAGTCCATCCTTTTTCTACAGGATGGCTACCATAGTGTAATTTCTTACATATTCATCTAGGTTGTTGTATGTATCAATAGTTGTTCCTTTCTATGACTGACTAGTAATTCCATGGTATGGACATACAGCAGTTTAACCATGTACCTACTGAAGGATATTTTTTGTTTTTTACAGTTTTTAGCTCTTACGAATAAAGCTGCTATGAACTTCATGTGTAGGTTTTATGTGAACATAAGTTTTTACTTCTCTGGGATGAATGCCCAGGAGTACAATTGTTGGGTCTATGGTGTTTATATGGTATATGTTTGTTGTGATTGTTGCCATATTCCCACCAGTGATGGGTGAGTGAATGATCCAATTTCTCTGCATCCTTGTCAGCATTTGGTGTTGTGAGTATTTTTTATTTTAGTCATTCTGGTAGGTGTGTGGCAATATTGCACAATTTCTTTGATGGTGTTAATTTTCGTAAAATCTGGAAAGATTCCCAAATCTGCTGCGTCTGTCCCCACCCTGCAAAAGTGCCAAACTCAAGTAGCCTGACTGTGGAGTGTTACAAGTGAGTCTGGGTCTCTGGTGTAACCCATCATGAAATGTGGAATCTAAGCTTGGATGGTGAGAGATACTTATCACCAGGAGCCACCGTAAATAAGAAGTCTACTTATACTTACGTTAGTCATTACTAATGGGATAGGGTTACCCATATGTCTTCTAGGGCAGGCAGGTAATTGTACGATACAGAGGCTGTGCCAGAATTAGGAGGGCTTGGGCCAATGCAAACTGGGGAGCAGCAAAATTCCACCTATAGAAATTTAAATGATTCAAATGCTGGTCTGGGGTGTAGCTTGCTGCCTTGGAATGAAGTGCTAATCTCTTTAAGGAAAACAGGGAAGTAGTTGTGATGTACTTCTGGAATGTTGGTGAGGTCCAGAGCTCACCGTCAAGAGAATTCTTGAGGTGTCTTTAGTGCAAAAAGGTGATTTTATTAAAGCACAGGGACGAGGAAAAAGAAGGGGGGGTAAACAGAAGGAGGAATGAAGCATGAGAGACTATGGACTCTGGGAAACAAACTGAAGGCTTCAGAGGGGAGGAGGGTGGGGGACTGGAATAGGCTAGTGATGGGTATTAAGGAGGGCACGTATTGCATGGTGCACTGGGTGTTATACGCAAGTAATGAATCATGGAACTCTATATCAAAAACTAGGGATGTACTGTATGGTGACTAACACAATATAATAAAAAATTATTTAAAAAAAGTCAAATATAGAATCTATATGTATAAAAAGATAAACAGAATTTGACCCTGAAAAAAAAAAAAGCACAGAACAGAACCCCTGGGCAGAAAGAGCGGCTACACTAAGGTCATCATGAGTCGCTGTACTTGGGAGTTGGGGGAGGTAAGGACAAAAGGGAGTGTCCAAAAGGACTTTGATATGCTAAAGATTTACAGGGTATTGGAGGCCTGGTGATTTCTGAGTTAAGGTTGTTTTTCCTTCTAGTAAGGCACTAACATTAAGATAGTTGGGAACTTCCTGGAGGAATGTTATACTCTGCCAATTTCAGGTCCTTGTCAATGGGCTGCAGGTCATAAAGAAATTTAACTTTGTTTACTTTCCCTTCTGCCTCAGTTTCCCACACCATTCATGGAAGGGAGGATGATGTTAGGGCTCCAGGTAATTGAGCTGTGGGTCTCTGGAAGTTAGGCAATTGATAAGAATGTTTTTTTCCTTATAAATTACTAAGACATTGATTGGTATGCTGATGGAGACTCATGTCCTGCAGGGCAGTGATCTCTATCAGCTAACCATTTGGTTTTCCCTTCCCTTAGTTTTAGGGCAGCCAAGAGTAACTGGGAATGTCACAGCTAACCCACCTGGGGGGGGGGGGCTGGGGTTTGGTTTGCAGGATGCCAGCTTGTGCTTTGGCCTCTGCTTGCCTTCTGCTCTCTCTCATCATTTGTTTACAACCCATGTTCAGGGGCGCCTGGGTGGCTCAGTCAGTTGAGTGTCTGCCTTCCGCTCAGGTCATGATCACAGGGTCTTGGGATCAAGCCCCGTAGCGGGCTCCCTGCTCCGCTGGGAGCCTGCTTCTTCCTCTCCCACTCCCCCTGCCTGTGTTCCCTCTCTCGCTGGCTGTTTCTTTCTCTGTCAAATAAATAAATAAAATCTTAAAAACAGACAAACAAACAAACAAAAACTTCTGGATTTTAAAAGATTTAGAGCCCAGATGCCCATCGATTGACAGATGAATGGATAAAGAAGATGTGGTATATATACACAATGGAATATTACTCAGCCATAAAAAATGAAATCTTGCCACTTGCAAAGATGTGGATGGAACTAGAGGGTATTACGCCAAGTAAAATAAGTCAGTCAGAGAAAGACAATTATCATATGAGGTCACTCACATGTGGAATTTAAGAAACAAAACAGAGGATCATAGGGGAAGAGAGGAAAAAATAGGACATGACGAAATCAGAGAGGGAGACAAACCATAAAAGACTCTTAATCATAGGAAACAAACTGAAGGTTGCTGGAAGGGAGGAGGGTGGGGTGTGGGGGTAACTGGATAATAGACATTAAGGAGGGCACTTGCTGTAATGAGCTTGGGGTGTTATATAACACTGACGAATCACTGACCTCTTACCTCTGAAACCAACAATACATTATATGTTAATTAATGGAATTTAAATTAAAAAAAAAAGGGTTTAGGAGTAAGATTTAAGGCCAAGGTCAGTGATCGGTAATCTGTAGTGATAGTGAGATAAAGTACTGCTTGCATAATATAGATCTTATTCTTCCTTAGAATTCATAAACAAGAACAAATAATGACAAAGACTTAAAAGAGACAAATACTAAAAATAAAATTAGTGGAGCCTCTCCTCTGCACCAGACACTGTCTTGATCTTTGCAACAATCCTAAGGAGGAGGTATAATTACCCTCCTTTTGTAGAGGACGTCACTGAAGATCAGAGATGAAGAAACTCGTCCAAGTCACCCAACCAATAAATGACTCTAGGGACCATGGTCTTTCTACTTTGATTTTTATGGAGAAAACTGTGTGGATAGAATGGATGTTTAGGGCCCTGGGACTCCAGTTAGAAAGGTTTGGGAAGAAGCCTGAGGCTTGTTGGATGTGTGTGATGTAGTTCTGGAATGTTGGTGAGGTCCGGGGCTGATGGCCAAGAAAGAATTATTGAGTGTCTTTGTGCAAAAAGGTGATTTTATTAAAGCACGGGGACAGGACCCCTGGGCAGAAAAAGCTGCTGCATCAGGGTTGTGAGGGGTGACTGATTATATACTTAGGAGTTGGGGGAGGTGAGGAAAAAGGGAGGTGTCCAAAAAGACTTCGATATGTTAAAGAAGACCCTTAGGATACTGGAGGCTTTACTTTTGTCCAGCTAGGCTTCTTTTTTCTTCTGGTAAGGCATTAACATTAAGATAATTGGGAGCTTCTGGGAGGAATGTGATACTCTGCTTGCCTCAAGTATTTGTCAATGGGCTGCAGGTTATAAGGAAATTTACTTTTACCTGCATTTCCTTTTGCCTTTGTTTCTCACATCACTATGGAGGGAAGGGTGGTGTTAGGGCTCCAGGAAATTGAGTCTGTGGGTCTATCAATAACTTAACTTCCAGAGACCCATAGGAATGATTTTTCTTATAAATCACGAAGACATTTGTAAAGTGATGGAGACTCATGTCTTGCAGGATTGTGATCTCTATTAGTTAACCATTTGTTTTTCCCTGCCCTTAGTTTTAGGGGAATGTCACACATATCCCACCTGGGAGTGAGGGGCAGGAGGATTGTGGGGTCTCAGCTTGGACTTTGTCTCCCTCATCATATGTAGTTCCCACAGTGTGGTGGTCCATGTTCTGAACAAAAATTGTAGCAGGTAGAGGACCGTTGTCTCACTTCTAGATACCCACCAAGTAAAGAGCAAACTCTTGAGCAGGATGTCGAAGATGTCACAGTGTGTATGTGAGTCTGATGCAGTCTTAAGAGAGATCTGTTATTTATTTTTAAATGCTTCTGAATATATTTGGAAATGCCGCATTATGTGTGTGCCACCTAGTTTGGGCTCTAACCAAATGTGCTTTGCCAATTTGCATAGTTTATGTGAGAATTTTTATTGGTGAAGTTAGTGGCATTTGATTAACATGGTGAAGGTTAGAAATGGGATCTCTTGGTAAATATAGAGCTATTCAAGATAAGTGGATTAGTTAAATAATTTAGAAACCCCACTCCTGCATGAATAGAATGAACTCTGGAAAATTCTGGTTGCCTCATGCTAACTATACTGGGGACAGAATCTTGCCTCTGGAATCCTGGCAATTTCTTGTGAGAAACTGGCGTGCAAGGCTGTATGAACCACTTTTTTTTCCCTCCTGTTTACTAATAAATATTTAGCTAATGTCTGTAGATGCAGCAAAATTTGACTGGTGGCTTGCTTTTACCATAACCAGGTAACACGTTTGTAGAAGAGAGTAGCTAACACTCCCGATTTAACAATTCCTCAGTGGCTCCCATTTCAGCATTGAGTAATCTGGCTCAGGTCAATTTGCAACATCCACTCACTAGGGTGTGAGTTTCTGGAGGGCTGAAATTTACCTCATTTACATAAGTATCTATGAAATAGTTGAAAGTGAAAGGATTTTGAAAGACGGAGTTTAAATGTCAAAGTACCAGCATTTCAGAGAAAAATGGCACAGCATAATTGAATTCTGAGAATGCAGGACCCAAGATTGGCTCTCTCCCCAGTGTCTGGTTCTGAAATGCAGACCCAGTGACTGTGACCTGAGCAGCCTCCAGAAGATACACCTCACAGACTCACACTACTAAGCTCTGTAAAAACCCTATTCCCTGAACCCAGGAAAATACTGACTTGGGGCGTGGAATCACCCCAAGCAAGGGTGCTTGCTGCAAATGCAAATTCCTTACCATAGTCCAGACCTCCTGAACTGGCACCTGCTCTTATGGGGCTCAGGTGTCTAGATTTTTAACAAGTTTCCCCAGGGGTTCTTATCTATTTAATACAAATGAACTTAACAGTTGTTCAGGGGAAATAAAGAAGCAATAGTACATTAAAAAGTTACATTGATTGTAAAAAGGCCTCCCGATTCAGAAACATTAAAATGTGGGTAAAATGTGCATCTTAGAATAAAGGCAAAATACTATTGCATCTTCCTAGATAATACTTTTGTATTTTAGCCAGGCTCTCACTGCCTAAGTGAAGATGGGGCAAATGTGAGGTTTCTTTCTGTGTTCTGGAGCAAGCCAATGGGAGACGTATGGGGGTAGGAAGTCTCTCCTGGGTCCCTTAAATCACATTAAGTTGATTTTATCTTTGAGTCTCAGATTTAGCTCGATTGCCTTGGCCCCCACCTCCTTAGATATGAAGGAGCTCTCTTAATTTTGAGATTTAAACAACCCCAAACAAACAACCCCACCAAAGCCACCTTCAACGAAGGTCAGTGCTAAGGCGAAATACACAAGCAGGGCTCTGACTCTGTTACTTTACCAAGAGGCCACAGGCCTCTCCTTCCTGGAGCCTTGCAACAGATGAATTCCTAACCTGAAGAGTTCCTTCCCTTTAAAATTCATAAAGGCACAATAGAACAGAGCACTGAATGGAAATAAATCTATTCACTAGTACTTCTTACATCTCCTATTTGGTTCCTTAGGAAATAAGAAGGGAAAATACAGCTTTTTTTTTTCTCCAGAATAATTTTTTTCTTTAAAAAGCAGGGTGGGAATGGTGCACTTCCCTTCCGAAGCAAAAGTTTTCCAAATTGCTAGGTTTTTAATTCTTCCAGTTAGTCAGTGGCATCTGTTGAGAGACTGTCCCGTGTGCAGAGCACTGAAACAGACTGTAGGGAGGATTGAGTGGGGGAATGCCAAAGGGAAAGGAAATATGGTTTCAACCTCAAGAAACAGAAGTACTAGCTTAGGAGACAGAAACACCCCAAAATGAGATGATTATATCTCTGCATGAAATTCTGGAAAGCATTTATTCATATCTCTGTTCACTAATCTGTCAATAGCCATATCCCCCTGTTGGGTAGCCAGACATGGAGGAAATGCTGGAGATGAGGTCTCAGTCCGGAGGATCATGGTGGGAATAGCTTTCCCTGTTGAGTGTTCTAGATGCAGGTGAAGGTATTTAGCAGGAGAAGTGAGCAGGCAGCAGCAGAAGCCCAGGTGGCATGGATCACACTCTTTGGGGTCCCTTAGAGCTGGTGCCTTCCCATCCTTCACTTACTGGTTGTGTCATGTTGGACAGATCACCTTCCTGGACCTGTCTTTTTGGTTATACAAAGGGGATGCTTACATCTGCCTCAGAGGGTTACTTTGAGAATGAAAATAATGTGCAATGTTTGGTAAATAGTAGACATTACATAAATGAGCAGTTTGCCTTTGGAGTAGAGAATGATTAAATTCAAAACTGGTGAAATGAGAGAAGAGGTTGAGGTCATTGGCAAAAGGAAAGGAAACCCCAAACGTTTCCACCTTGTATTGATTCCCCAGGAGATAAAATCCACACCATGAAATAGAGCTTTTTTCACTTTTTAGATATTGAACCCTGAAAAAACCAAAACCAAAACCAAAACCATGGCACAGGTGAAAATATCAAATAGTCAAATTTATCAGACACAAAGAGGTTTCAATCAATAAGCTGACCTCAATACTGTGGCCATAAAGGTTCTAAGGTGTAATTAGAAAGCAAAGATGAAAGAAGGTCCCCAAAGGAAATAAACATTTAGGCAACGGATTTCTGATAACAGATGGCACATTAAAAAATCTCTCAAATGACATGGACTTTGTGTATTAGAGCCCGATGTACCTTGAACACTATCCATGGTCCTTTTTTCTGGTGGAGGGGAGAATGAGGCTTTGCCCTTCAGTTTTTTCCACCTCTGTTTTATAGAGAGCTCTATCAGTTGGGGAAGCAGATGTCATACTCAAATTGGAATGACTTGGAAAGGGTTTATTTACGGAGTGCCTATTTGCAGACGTGTGGGCATAGAAGAAGCAGAAGAGATAGTGCAGTGGCCCAGGGCTGGTATCAGCAGAGCTGTGACTGTCCCTAAGTCTGAGACTTTGAGAGAAGGAGAGAGTCATGTAGGAGGGGACTATCTTGAGAGAATATGTAATCTTTGATTGAGGGACATGGTCAGCCAGAGATGACCTCACAGGAAAAGAGCCAGAGGAATAAATATTGAAGGGTAATAGGGTACCCAAAATATGCCTCTTTAGCATAAGGATTATTTTGAGCTGGTTGGTTTTTTATTTTTCAACTTTTTTTTTCCCCCTGAGAGAGAGAGAGAGAGAGAGCCTATGAGTGGGCAGGGGGAGGGCAGAGGGAGACAATCTTAAGCAGATTCTGCACTGAGCACAGAGTCCAACATGGGGCTAAATCTCATGACTGTGAGATCATGACCTGAGCGAAAAATCAAGTGTCTGACGCCCAACGAACTGAGCCACCCAGGTGCCCCTTGAGCTGATTGTTTTGAGAAACAGCAGACATAGTAGAAGTCCTGAAAATCGAGTATAAGTTACCCCTTTTCAGCTCTTAGAAATGAAATTTCCATTTGTAAGTGTGTCTCCCTCTTTGTACAAGGAAGAGAAGAATGACTGTAAATCACAAGAGAATTTTATTGATGGAGAAGGTACCTACTTAATTTGGTGTAACAAACCTTAATTTGGTGGAAACAAAGGTCTACCTTGCTTTTCCTGGTAATCTCCTCTTAACTGGCCTCCTCCCACACCTTTCTTTCTTTTGTCTTTAGCTGAAGATGGAATTTAAGCTGGAGTTCTGGGCCACCTTGGAGAGTTACTAATTTTTCATGGGGTATCTCACATGTATACATGACATATACATGTTAATAAACTTCTTTGTTTTTTCTCTTGTTAATCTTTTATTACAAAGATCTCAACTAAGAATTGAGGAGAGTAGAGGGAGTTGAAGCTTCAACACATGAATTTGGTGGAGGAGTGGGGACACAATTCAACCTGTAACAGTTGGACATAGGGTTTATACCATTGAACTCTTTAAATGATTGTTATGAACTCATAGGCAATTGGAATAGCTCACAGAAATTCCAGAACCTCTCATTTTGGTTTGATTACCTATCACATTACTCTTCCAAACACCCTTTTCTGGTATTGGATGTCCACTTCTACCACTCTGACTGTAAGGCCCTTGAGACACAGAAACTCTCACCTGGGTCACTGATTTCCAGGTATTAGATCCAGCGAACTCCATTCTAATCTAGAGCTTTATTCAATCCTGTGAGTAACTTTGCTTTCTTATCTGCAGCATTAGTCAACAAATTCCCTTTTTACTCAATCTAAATTGAGTTGGGTTTCTGCCATTTGTATCCCCAACTCTGGACTAGTCCTGCTTACAGATAGAAGGCATTTATTTCTGAGAATTTTGTTCTACTTACATAGGGGCAGTAAAGAATTAGAAATGTCACTCAATAGAGATTTGAGGCCAGTTTTCTAAAACAGCAACCAGCCTATCCCTATTACTAGCAGGTGGGTCTCCCTTTTGAAGGGATCTATAGAGCTGAGAGGGGACACAGCACCCTTGTTTAGTGACCCCTGTGGCTAGTCATATTTCTCAACACTGACCTTTAGAAAGATGTCACATACAATGTCACTATTCATATTTGGCATTCACAGGATCACTCCAGGTATCAGAGAAGGGTTAATCCTACATCCCCCAGCTACTCATTTTGCTACTCTCCTTGTTCTTGATGAAATGGGTGGGTGGAAGCCAGGATGCTCTGGAGACAACAGTGGCTTCATCAACTCTCTAATAAAATGCCTTGAGTATGTTGCTTCAGAGGCTGCAGACAGCTACTGTGCTAAATTATTCACCCTGACTTTTACTGGGTACCTTCCTCCCATTTCAATTACTTGGGATTTTTATAGAAAATTGGCTGTGGGAATTTGACCACTCCAACTGCCTGGTAATAATCTGGTCTGAATAGTAAACTCAGCATGGGTTGATTCTGGGACAAGCCAGAGCATTCTCAAAAGAATTTGTGAGAAGCTGCCCTCCACTGCAGAGAAAGCTAGGAATCTGTTTATACAAAATGATGCGATTTATTTGTCAGGCTTTTGTGCTATTTACACAGTAGCAGGAAAAAATTAGAAATGTCACTCTTAATTAAGATTTGAGGCCAGTTTTCTAAAATAGCAGCTAGCCTTTTCATAAATACTTTGACCATTGTCTAGAAGGGCTTTGAAAATGCTTTTGAACATCTGTATTAGAGTATAAAGAAATGTTGATGTACACACACACAGCCATACCTATAATTGGCAAACGCTTGGCTGGGTGCTTACTCAGTGCCAGGTACTGTGCTCTGCTTACATTCATGAGATTATTTAATGCTAACAACAATTCAGTGGATAATGGTGATGTTATCCCCATTTTACAAATGAGGAAACAGACTCTGAGCGATTAAGCGATGTGGTGAATTTAACTTAGCTTCTAAGTGGTGGTTTGACTTCAGAGTCTGATTCTTCATGACAAACTGCAATATTTTAAAGTTAGGCCATGTTTGAAAGCAGAGAAAAATATGTATGAAATTCTTTAATTAGTTTGTTTACACTCCACCGTCAATGCTAATTGTTTCTTGAGTTTTCTTTCATTAAGATCAATAGTGCCCATAAACACAAGAAAATTGCCTTGGATCTCCCCAGACACACTGAATTATGTTTCTCACATGTGTTCAGTCTCACTTGACTCACATCTACAGTGATTCTCTCCTTCTGTTAGAACTGGGGAGTGTCTAAGCTTAAGAGACTAAACTATGTATCCAAGGTTTTCAGACAGTCTGGATGGCAAAACTCACCCTTGAGGGCAGAGGGAGTCCTTTACAGAAACTTGGCTCAAGGAGGAGGGGCCAGCACCAGGAGAGAGCTCAGTTTAGAACTTTTGGGATTTGCCCTTTTTCCGAATCCCCCAGAACATGTGACAGAGTCCCAGGGAGATTAAGTAATAAAATTAAAAGATCCAGGAACCTCTCTACTTATCTTTGTAGGAGCTTGAAAGCAGAACGCAGTGTAGCCCAGCACTGCCATACTTCAGTGAGGACATGGGCAGAGCACAGGACACAGGGACCAGCATGTTTCTGAAACAGGGCAGGTGGGAGCATCCTAGATCTGGCAGCCAGAGGCAGCAGTCTCCAAAGCAGGAGAGAAGGAGTCAGAAGGTTCCACATGCAGTTACAAGAACTTGTAGGAAGAAATGGTGCTCTCTATTCATAGCCAACTCATCTCCATTCTCACAGTCACTGAATACAACCAGGAGCTGCCTCAATCAGCTGGGAGAGTTTTGAAGGAGCTGGACCCCCAAAAATGTGTGAGTGGGTTGGAGCCAAAGAAATACTGTCCTGTTGCCATTAGTGAGATTCTGATGGTCTCAGGAAATGTGGATGCAAATTTAAAAAAAAAAATGAAACTTTTTTTTTTAATGCTTTTAAAGTTCCCCCTCCTTTTTTTCTTTGTTTTGGAGAACTATACAATAAAAGACAAATAAGGATCTTTCCAACCTGGTCCTTGGGTGGAACCTTTGGGTTTAAAAAAGATCTTGTTTGATGATGTGTCTTTCTTCCCTATGCCTTCAGCATCTGAAACACAATAGGAATTTTTTTTTTTTTTGAGTAAGCAGATCTTTAAAAGTGTGTTCAGTTCATTATAAAGAAATGTGAAGGAAAGATCTCAATGTTGATGGAAGGATCGCAGATATCTGATAACCCACTGAGCCACTATTACTCTAAAAATACACACTGACTAAATCTATCAATGTAACTCACAGCATTTTACTTGATCTAACTACCCTGGAAATAAATCAATCAACTGCATGCTTTAGAGTATCAAATACCACACTCTGTAGAGGCTGCATAAAATAATATAGTGCAAATGGTCCTAAGTAATAGTACTCACAAGTACTACTGGTGAATTCTGGTACTCAAGTACCTGGTACTCAAGTCACTTCCTAAATTCTCTCCACTTTGTGACTTATCATCATGGGCAATGTGGACAGACTTGGGCTCCAGTGGGTTATTGTCAGCAAGTCACAGTCTCTTCAGTACTTACTTCTGCTCTTTCTGGTGATCAAAGGCTTGGTGGAGGCTTTCTTTCTCCCAGGGTGTTTACCATGATCCAGACAAGGTAAGCAAGAACATAGAAATGAGGAAACAAGGGGAAATCCCTCCTACATATCACATGTCCTAGAGCACCTAAAGTAATTCAGAGCCTCCAGCTACCTTCTCTTAGTGCTTCAGGGACACTTTGGAAGAAAAATTTCGGTCAAGACCTCAATGCCACTATTTCAAAATTGAACTACAAATTCATAATAGCATGGCCAAGACTCACTGGTATTTCAGCTTCTTCTTAGGCTGTTCAATTTCCTGTTTGATAGGAAGAGAAAATAAACTGTCCCTGTCAACAAGGAATACATCAGGGCTTATGTAATAATGGAAACTAAAAACCCAGAGCAGGCAGGCCTAAAGGAACAGAAAAGTTCTGCTTAAACTTGGTGTCTAGCAGTTTCCATTTCTGGGGTGAATGCTGTCAACACAGTGCTCTTAGCCATCACCCTCAGGATGTGTGGCGTTGCAAAGTCTCTTGCGAGCCAGGTCAGTATAAATCCATTCCTGATGCAGTCATATGAAAGTTACAGTTTTTTTTTTTCCCTATGGGGAGAGTGTCAGAGAGTATTTTCCTTATTTTTTTTTTTTGGAAACTTATATGTTTTTTCAGTTCAAACAACCTGAATTGGATGTTATAATGAATATGAGTTTTTGAACACCAGAATGCCTTTGGGCTTTGCCTCCCCCAATCCCAAGCCATGGTATTTGGTGAAGAGGTCCCCTATTATATCCCTGGGGGTGCGTGTGTGTGTGAGGGGGTGGTGGTACATTGTATTAGTTATCTATTGCTGTATAACAAATAGCCCCAAAATGTATTGGCTTAAAACAACAAATACTATCTCATAGCTTCTTTGCATCAGGAATCTGGGAGCAGCTTTTCTGTGCCTTTACCCCAAGATCTCTCATAAGACTGCAATCAGGGTGTCAGTCAGGGCTGGAATCAATCTCAAGGCTTGACTCAGAGAGATCTACTTCTGAGCTCACTCAGATGACTATTGGCAGGCCTTTAGTTCTTGCTGGCTCTTGGATAGAACCATCATTTTCTTGCCGTAAAGGCCTCTCCTTAGGACAATTTGTAATATGGCAGGGTGAGCACGTGTTGTTGTAACAGAATCTCAGAAGTGATATCCCAACACTTTTGGCTATGTTCTGTTCATTAGAAATGAGTCCAGCCTACACTCAAGAACAGAATACACATAAAAATAAAACAAGATGAAATGAGAGAGGGAGACAAACCATAAGAGACTCTTAATCATAGGAAACAAACTGAGGGTTGCTGGAGGGGAGGGGGGTGGGGGGTGGGTAACTGGATGATAGGCATTAAGGAGGGAATGTGATGTGATGAACACTGGGTGTTGTATGCACCTGGTGATCACTGAACTCTACCTCTGAAACTGGCAATACAGTATATGTTAATTAATTGAATTTAAATTAGAAAAAAAAAAGAACAGAATACACAAGGGCATGAAAATCAGGAGGCAGGAATCAATGAAGACCATCTTAGAGGCTCCCTATTACAGTAAGTGCTGACAAGCCTGGGAAGTAATCTGGAGTGATCCATTTCTTTGGCTACAATGATTGGCTACAAAAATTAGCTTTTGCATGTGATCAGATGGTATAGGCATTTATTCCAAATCAGGTCAATGAGACTTAACCTTGGAACTTTGGCTGAAACACTTGGAAAAGAGAACTTCTCTTTTCACTGGAGTTTCTAAGACATCATCCTGGAGTCTCAGTGGCCATCTCTGTCACCATCTTAGGAAAGCACCTTGAAAACAAGGCCAACATAGAGGACAATATGACCAAAAAGTAGAACTGAAATATTCCTAGTGTCACTCTTTGAATACCTCGATCTCGGTGTAACTAGAGCCACTTCTACCCCTGGATTTTCTGTTTCATGTCCTAATAAAAAGGTTCTCTCTCTCTCTCTCTTTACTTAAGCCACCTTGAATTGAGTTTCTGTCGCTGCTATGGAAAGACTATTGATGTACAGATATAGTATAATAATGATACTATAATTATTTTAAAATTTTTCTGTCTGGTAAAAAAGAATCACCAAGAGCTTAGGGTTGAACAGTGATGATAGACCAAATCACTTCTCACATTTGTAGTAAACTATTTACTCAGTATCTTAAATTTATAGGGCCTGAGCCAGTGAGAGAGTTTCAACTCACTTGCCCTAAGTCCTTGTCATTGCAACAGTAGGCAGTAGTACCTTGTTGCCCTTCAGATGCTCAGCTGACTCTCTGTATCTGGCTGAACTTGGGTTTGAGAGGTAGTGCTACTCCAAATCAGTGTTTCTGAACCAGGGGTGATTTGGCAATACTAGAGAACGTTTTTTGTTGCGATAACAGAGGGGGGAAATATGCTACTACCATGTAATGGGTAGAGGTCAGGGATGCTGCTAAACTTTCTACAATGTAGACTGCCTCCTCCCCCAGGCCACCAAAAAGAATTATCCCGCCCCAAATCTCCATAGCGTTGAGGTTGAGAAATCCTGCTTTGTGCCGTCTGTGGTTACTTGGCAAATTACAGTGTGGGACTATATTTGCTTGTTTCTGGATAAATAATAATACAGGAAGGTTCAAGCTTGAACATGTCAGAACACGATGTCTGGGAGGAGAGTATTTCTTCATCTTGCCTCCCATGGTGGGTCCTAAAGCCTGTAAAGTGACTCAACAGAGAATGGGTTTTTAATGTTATTCAGTCCCTATTCAAAAATGGATTCCTCAGTTTGTTTCTTATAGTCCATAGTCTCTCATGTTTCATTCCCCCTTCTGATTACTCCCCCTTTCTTTATCCCTTTCTTCCTCTACCGATCATCCAAACTGAAGACTTCAGAGGGGAGGGGGTGGGGGAATGGGATAGACTGGTGATGGAGTAAGGAGGGCACGTATTGCATGGTGCACTGGGTGTTATACGCAACTAATGAAGCATCGAAATTTGCATCGGAATCCGGGGATGTACTGTGTGGTGACTAACATAATATAATAAAAAATATATATATATATCATTCCAAGTTCAAAAAAAAATAAAAATAAAAAAAATAACAAAAAACCAAAAACGGATTCCTCAAACATATATTCGTATCCTCTGTTCCGTTCTGTAGAAGGACTTTCAACCGAGGATGACCTGGGGTGCTAAACAAAGGGAAAAAACAATTTAGGATCTCCTGATGGAATCTGGTTCCACAGCATACTTCTTAACACAAATCCACATTCTGGTTTTAAATATTGAGGGCCTTTTCCTCTAGCTGGAAAACAGGCAACTCATATTTAAATCTGTGACATTAAGATCTGAATGAAAACCAGGAATAAAAGCCTAACCTTACTTTTCTTGCTATTAAAAATTTAGTTTTTCCACGCTCACCTGGTATTTGGCTTTCCTGCTTCCATCCCTTCCTGGGGATGTGTTTTGGATCCTATCTAGTATTGCTATTAATGGAGACTTGTCCTTTTGTTTCTTCAAGTGCCTAGCACATAGTGGATATTCGACACACTTTCCACTGTGCTTTGTTATAAGAGATTCTAAGGTCTCCAATAGTAAGTTCTCATGACTGGGTCCTTCTGAGGGTTGGGGGCTATGAGGCAGTTAAGAGCTATTGTCTGAGGTCCTGAATAATAGTGTTTGCAGTTGCACCAAGCAGGAGAGAGCATGTGAGGGGGCCAGTGCAGCCTAGAATCCAGCCCAAGTTCCCCTTCTCAAGGTCTGTGCTTGACTGAGAGATGTATTTACCAAAGACACTGACCACTGGCCTGGCCACACTCTCTGTGGTGATACGTCCCTCTAGAAGGGATGCCCCTGCCTTCAGAAGGGGTTAGGGGAGACACCATGAGGACCCAGAGCTAAAATGCCCACAGGCTGTTTGAAAGAGACACATCATCCTACATGCAGATGTCCTTGAGCTCCTGGAGTCCATGCCTTACTGCAGGCTTCCATTATCCGCACCTACAGTCTGGGCTCATAGGCAGTATAATTATCATTTCAGCAAGGTCCTATTAAGTCCTACTACCCAGCTATAAAAATATAGCAGGTGCTTATTAGGTTCTGACACAAACCCAAAGACAAATTGCATGGGCACTGTGCTTAGAGCACGCACCTGTGTCTTTCACTTGAAGTCCACATGGCCTTTTTGTTTTACTGTAGGGTAATCATTTGGAAAATAGAGCTGGGATGTATTGTTTCCCTTCTTGCAGTTAATTGTTAGCTAAGACACAAGGAAGGTGAACGAAAGAAAACTTCCCTGAATCAAAAGGTGAAGTCATCTGTAATGACTCAGACCCAAAAAAAGGAGCTGAGAGGACGTCATCAAGCCCACTGTATTATTACCTTCCCCTCTTGGGTTTCCCTTCCCAGTGGATGACACCAGAGTTCCCACAGTACTCAAATTGGAAACCTGGTTGCCAGCTTTGGCCTCTGTCTTTCTCTCTCCTCCAAGCTTGAAGAATGACTAAATTCAGTTAACTCTACCTCTTTAACGCCTCTTATATCACCTCTGCCTCTTTGCCTTCATGACTTCACCGCCTTAGTCCAGCGGTCATCATCTGTTGCCTGGCCTGTTAGAATGGAGAGTATCCTGCTTTCAATCCCTTCTCCTAGCAGCTGCCCCCAAGAATGTGAAAACCTAAGTCTGAGCATGTTGTTCCCCAGCCTTTACTCTGCCTTTGCCTTGACCTTCTTTCCCCCCAGTCCTGTTTTTCTGATGAGCCTCTGGTTACCTAGCTTTGTGAGCCAGCTCATGTGTCTCTTCCTGGGGAAAACCCTCTGCTTTCACCTTTCTACAAGTGACCACTCCCTTCTTCATACCCTGCTGTGTCCTGTACATACTTTTTCAGTACACTTGTGTCCCCTATGCTGGAATCTCCTTCAAGGCTGGGATATCTTCAACCTACAGGGTCCTACATGGCCCCTGGGGCAGGGTAGCTGCTTAGTAAATGCCTATGGTTCACAAGAATACTGTTTCAGACTTTGCTGCTGACAAAGAACTTTCAAAAATACCGTCGCAGGATTTCTTTTCCTTCGGTGCCCGTGGTTCTTGGTCACATCGCTTCGAAGAATGAAGAGGTAGACCAGATGAAGAGTGGTGGGCGGCAAAGCAAGGTTTATTGAGAGATAGTAAAGCACAGTTTATTAGGCAATAGTACAAAGCTCCTGAAGAGAGAGGGGACCTGAGGGGTTGCCAGTTTGGCATTTAAATCTAGAGGTTTTTATGTGCTCGTTGGTGTGGGCTGTTTTAATCTGATTAACCCTCCATGTGCCTTTCACCCAATTGATCAGGTTTTGTCCACTAGCTCATGAACATATCAAGTAGCTGTTCATGTGGGAAAGGGTGGAGGGCTCCTTCCAGGGTGGTGAAAAATCCTTTTAAGGGTGGTTTCCTTTTAGTGTGGGGACCTCTTGTCTCTGTCTGCCTTTCTTTGGACTATCCTTCACCACTACTATCTCACTTAAAGGTTTTTTCTCTGAGACTTGCATACTGGCTCTGGGAAAAGTCCCTTGATATTTCTGAACTTCAGTGTCCCTATATATCAGGTATAATCATACCTATTTGTGGACTAAGATATATGTTCTTCTCTGTGTCATGCAGTTGCCTCTCCGAGAGAGACTGAGAAAAATGACCATTTATTTACTTATGTAACAAGTGCAAATGCTGTCTGGCAAAGTGCAAGCTTTACAACAACTGTAATCAAATTCACATCTCAGTTTCCACTTTTCCACTGACTCAGACTGTCTGTGTAGAGTATAAATCACTGTAAAGATGTTTAAAATTAATTTGAAATGATCGTGTACAATTTAATAAATCTGAAGGACAATTAGTTTCCTGTCACTGTGTTAGAAGCTTTCACATTCATCAGGCCAATTATGATGAGATTATTATAACCATTGTGCCCAGTGTGCTGCATTTACCCTTGGTGAACCTCCTGCCTGCTGAAGCCAGGGAATCATTTGATTAAAACATCGATTAAGTGTTAATTGTATATTTTCCACAGCAACTAACACAGTGGTTTGTACAAAGCTGTGATCTAAGTCGTGTAAGACTTAGCTCTCTTGGAAGAGTTCATGAACATCTAATCCCTTTACATATTAGAACTAAATGACTAGCTTGAATTCCTAAAAGATAGGTCTAGAAACTAGGAGCACAGGAAGGCAAAATCACTCTCAGCTGAGAGATCAATCCATCCTTGCGTTATGGAGGAAAATGAGAATTTCCTTGAAGACCAATTACCAAATAATATTAGCTGACATTTATTAAGCTCTTACCATGGTAAACACTTTACAAGGAATATCTCATTTAATCCTTTAGAGAGTCCCATAGGGTTATGATTTGCAATTACATTTTATAGAGGAAGAAGCCAAAGCACAAGGGAGCAGGATCAGAGGAGTGGCAGCAGCAGAAGTTCAATCAGAGATTTGGTTTCAGATCCTACTCAATCAACCCATCCTCTAGAAGGCAACCAGGCAGTGTCTGGTGATGGCATTAGGTGTCACCTCCGCAGATGAATGACTTGACAAATCTGTCTCAATTCTGCTGTGCTTGGAGAACCCCCCCAGTCCCTGTTCTGTGAACGTGGATGGAACAACCGGTGTGAGTGTCTGGGTCTCCTCTCTCTCTCTCAAGTTAGACGTTCCCAGATCACTTACGCATGATGGCTTTGGGTTTTGGAGAGATATGGAGTAGAGCTGTGTGTGTGTGTGTGTGTGTGTGTGTGTGTGTGTGTGTTGGGGGGAAGGGGGTGGGAAGGGAGCTACTTTGAGGACTCTGCATCCTCGCTGCTCTTCTTGGAGCTTCTTCTCATTTTAAATACTGACCCACCACTTCTTTAGTCAGTCGGAGTACTGAGTGCTCACGTCTGGGTGCAGTGACTCTAGCGAGAGCCAAGGACAAACTCTGATTCACCACCCTTGGATCCAAGACCTCAAGGCCTTCTTATAGACATGCCAGTCAACGTCTGGTGCAGAAAGCCGGGCTCAGATTGCAGGCTTGCTGCTGTAAAGTCACTGCTGAGGGCTCTTTCCAGGCACCCAGAGGAGCACAGTTTTCCAAGTGTCTCTCCACGGAACTTGTAGTCCTTTGGAAAATTCCGACACTTACAGAGGCAAAAATGAATTTTAGAAGGCTGTAGTAATTCAAAGCAAAACAAAATAATCCATTTCCCCGAGGGCGTTTGAATTTAGCTTCTGATGAAAATAAGACTGTTTCAGTGACATCATACAGCCGTGTTTATCTCATCCTGCCATCTCTGAGCGGAGCCAGCTCAGTGCTTGCTCCCAGCCAAAACCAACAGCCGGGCCTCTTTTGCAACATTAAGAAGTCACTCTTTTTTTTTTTTTTTTTAAAGAATTTTATTTATTTATTTGACAGAGAGAGAGACAGCCAGCGAGAGAGGGAACACAAGCAGGGGGAGTGGGAGAGGAAGAAGGAGGCTCATAGCGGAGGAGCCCGATGTGGGGCTCGATCCCATAACATCGGGATCACGCCCTGAGCCGAAGGCAGACACTTAACCGCTGTGCCACCCAGGTGCCCCAGAGAAGTCACTCTTTTATTTGATGCTGAGAAATCTCCCTAAAGGAATGCTTCGCAGAACTGTGCTCAGTATCCTGCTTAAAGTAGGAAAACAAATCCAGGATGGTTTTNGAAGTCACTCTTTTATTTGATGCTGAGAAATCTTCCTAAAGGAATGCTTCGCAGAACTGTGCTCAGTATCCTGCTTAAAGTAGGAAAACAAATCCAGGATGGTTTTAAGGACAATCGGTTATCGCAGAGTCAAAGTTCATACCATTAAACCAGTCTATTTTTCCATTGGATGTTTCACTTACTATGTGCTCAGAAGGGCTCCAAATAAAACAACCTGGCCAATTCCTTCTTCAGTTCTCTCTCTGCCAATAAATAAATGCTGAATATCATAGTTCACATGACTGAATTTATTCTCCGCTCCACAGCCTGTTATTAATGTAACTTCCATTTTATTACGTCCCTGCTGTTTGTGAGTCTCTGTTATGGCTGCCACGGTGAATTGAAGGATGAAAAAGACACTCCTTCTCCTCTCTAGAAGAGACTGCAGAGATGTCACCACAAATAAAACATCTGAACAAGCCATGTGATCATCACGATTTGCTGAAGCACCCTCTAGGACCCAGAGGAGGGATCTGAGTGAAGAGGAATTTGGCCGGGACTTATAATGCTGCGCAGAGCTTTCTTGAGCAGATGTGACATCGGCCTAAGACACATGATTGATTATGCTGTACCAGTATTTGGGGGAACAGCCGCATTCACCATAGCCATTCATTATCATTGAGTGCTGTGATCTGTGAGTTTCAGTTCCTACTGCAAAACCCAAAAGGGTCAGTGCAGATTGCACTGTCCACTTCCCGTCTTTAACAGAGGTAAGAACCACCTTCCACCCCAACCCCACTCCCCATTGCACAGAGAAGAGTTAATCAGGTGTCCCAAGAGGGCTGCCTTCTTTTTGCTCTGGCCAGCAATCCAATCTCTGGAAAGGTGGGGGGCTCATGGCATCTCAGGAAGATGCTGGTCATGGGTCCAAGGAGCTCCTGGTTGCTGGTGGTGCACATTTCCGTTGTAAGGCCCTGCGTTCAAGCAGACATCGCCCCATCTACCTCCTGGGCCACATTTCTCTTAGCTCAGTTTCCCAGAGCTGTGCAGAGGCCAGGGCAGTGGATCCAGCCAAAACATGTCCTTGGCAGAGACGCCAAAAGGGAGCCCTGAAGAACAAAGGAAGTCTAGCAGATAACTGGCTCCTCAGAAGGAATCTGGAGGGTTAGAACCACAGTGAGCTGTTGGCACCAGCGGGGGATGGAAACGGCCTTGCAAACTGAGTCCCAGCCTGTCTGTGCACCTTGGTGGCCTGAATGCTGTCAAACCACACCCCCTTCCCGACAGACACGTGGGGTGAATGACGGCTGGGTGCAGGATGCTGTGTCTCCCTCTTAGATGTGCGGCCTTTCCTAGGAGCCCAGCCAAACCTGGGAGGAGGAAGCTGAGCCACACAGAGACTCCCTGTGCTCTGACTACCACAGGGGCCTGCTCCTCGTCACCACCCCAGTCCCAGCCAGGGGTCAGAGGTGGGGCAATGAGGATGAGGGGATTTGTCATGGTTTCTTTGTTTTTTTAATTTTTATTTTTTAAAGATTTTATTTATTTATTTGTCAGAAAGAGAGGGAGAGCGAGCACAAGGAGGGGAAGCTGCAGGCAGAGGGAGAAGCAGGCTCCCCGCTGAGCGAGGAACCCGACTGGGGGGACTCGATCCCATCCTGGGATCATGACCTGAGCCAAAGGCAGATGCTTAACCAATTGAGCCACCCAGGGGTCCCACTGTCATGGTTTCTTTAAAAAGAAAATGCACAAGTTCTTCCTATTTAGCCAAGTGTCAGGCAGATAAGAAGTATGCCTTTTCAAACACAGGACAGGGTCTTTCTGATACTAGAATCACTTGTTTTGCAGCTAAAAGGGCAACAACACTTAGGCCTGGTGAACCTGAGTCAGAAGATAGAACCTGGGAATTTACAAAGTTTACTGCACACCCCTAATGAGTCCTTTACCCTGGATCAGTAAAATCCTGCTTTTTTTTTTTTAAAGATTTATTTATTTATTTGTGATAGAGAGAGTGAGCACAAGCAGGGGGAACAGCAGGCAGAAGGGGAAGCAGGCTCCCCGCTGAACAAGGAGCCAGATGTGAGACTCGATTCCAGGACCCTGAGATAAGGGCCTGAGCCGAAGGCTTAGACTTAACCGACTGAGCCACCCAGTGCTTAACCGACTCAGCCACCCACGTGTCCCAGTAAAATCCTCCTTCTAGTTGCAAATGGAAGGATTGAGAATCTTGTGTTTTGTATACCAAGCAGAGGTGCTGGCTTCACTCATTCACTCTTCAAAATATATTTAGATCCTGAGGATGCGGCCTGATAATTTAGATACCGAATGGTTCAGTATCTGTGTGGTACCACACCTATGTTAACTAGTCACCTGATTTGGGCAAGATGATTTCTATATCTACCCTTTGTTTCTGTATTTCCAAAAAGGCAGAGTTAGCTGATTGAATAGAGCTGGGACCAGGAGTTCACCTGGCTTTGTCTGGGTTGAACACAGGACCCCCACGAGGCCAATGAGTTCCAGTGACCAGAGACCAGCATCTGCTTTTATTTTTCTTAGGTTTAGTGACTGAGAACTTGGACTGGTACAAGGCCTCCTTGTTTGAGACCAAGCTCTGACACTTACTAGCTATATGACCTTGGGCAAGTTGCTTAACATCTCTATGCCTCAGTTTTCCCATCTGAAAGGTAATACAATAATAGTACAGCCCTCATAGATATCAGTAGCATGTAAAACACTGGAAGAAACTCTCCATAAATGTTGGCTGTCATTATGCATTTTGAATTTTACAAATAATCCTTTGGAGGACCTTCCAGGTTAATTACTGAGAGCTTCTCTGGGTCTTGAACACAAATTTACTTTGTGTGCTGGGATAGGAGGCTACATGCTTTCAGAGTCCACAAATATTCCCTGCGAGTCTACCTTGTCCAAAGGTGCACAGAGAAAAGGCATATACTTTGCCTTCACGTGGCTAGTCATCCGTTGGGAGATACTCATTTTATTGTTGGTTTACTTGTCTGAAACATAGAAAGTATTATGAACAAGAGAAGCGCCTGTAGGTACTTGGAATCTTTTTTCTTCTCTTTCATGGCTAGAATCTCATTTTGATTCTGACAACAGCCCTGTGCAAAGCAGACAGTATTTGGAAGAGTGGTTTTCAATTCTCAATGGCTTGGTGGGTTCTTTGGAGGTCCTTAGAAGCCAATGGGGGTGGGAGGTGAAATGGGTGTAAGGGTCCATTGAGGGACCACCTCCAAATACATACGTATGTACCTCCTCCAATCAGGATATCTCTGTGGCAACATATTTGACATTGAACTTCCTCATGTCATCACATCAAGTTTCTGCTGGAGGTAGACAGTGGTGTGTGGAAGAAATCCATGATCTGACTTATTGCTGCGAGTTAGGACTTCTGAGAGGTGAGCCTTGCCATAAGACTGAGACTCAAGAAATACCTTCTAATAGAGGTATTTGTTTTCCTTTGGGGTTTGCTTAGTATACTGGAGCCTGGAAATAATTTAGTCCATCGTTTCAGAGGATAAAACCACTTCCAAGCACCTCCTTCACTTGAACATTATAAAACCTGGAAACATTGTGATTGAAATGAAGGAATCAAATCCCAGATTAAAATACAAAGCACTACAAGTCTGAAAGATATATAATACATTTTAACCTGTTTTGTAAACATACTCCATTTAGGAATATTAAAAATTATTGACCTCATGTTCACAAAATATTTTTACAATAATTCATATTTATCAGTACACTTTTTTCAGTGCACTAGAAATTTATTAATTGAATTTACTTTAAAACTTTAACTTTTTGCTACAAATAGAACCAGAAGCTATTGAACTTAAAATTTTGCAATTTTAAGGCAGTCAGAAAATAATTCCATAGTGATTAAATTCTGAACTTGATGTCCAGAACATCTTTTTTTTTTTTTCTTTATTGGTAGTCATAAACATATTTTGTGTTTTTGAGAGTGTCAAAAAAATGCTTGTACTGATCTGGGCCATTTGGTGGAGAATATTCTTAAAGGCATAAAATCAGAAGCCTTAATTATTAATGTATATTCATTATATATAATATATACCATATAATGTAGAATATATTAATATAATTAATACAACCCTCATGTTGTATACAAATTTTATATATATTATCCCAGAAATCTTGGCACTGTAATTTTAAATAGACCCTTTTGGCCTTTAAAGAAGACACAGAAGCCTCCACGGTATGACTAGAGGAGGCCTCTGGGCCTGAGCACCAGGAATTGCTGCTCCTTTCTGAATGTCCACCTGGTCCTGGGGCTCTCCCATTGCCAGTCTGCCTACGGTTCCCTCCCTGAGCCTGGAAGACATGCTGTCCCCCATCTCCTGAGCCACGCAGGGACAAAAACAGGTCCCTTGTTTTCCTTTTTGTTCTTTAGCAAAGTTCATTTAAAGATGCCAGCATCTCCTCATTGTGAAAATGGAAAAATATAAGAAAATAAATACAGATAATAAGAACAACATAAAAAGCTGCCAGTTTCTAAAGCATCTGCTGCAGCTTCCAAGCCTCCCCGTACAATCGGGGCTTCGATCTTCTGCCCCTGGCGTGGAGGAGAGGCACACATCCCCGGAGCTTTTCCTGGTATTCTTTTTTCTTGCTGTTTGCCTTGTTTTATTTTATTGAAATGACCTTGTCGCACTGGTCCCAGAAGGTCATCAACTGCAACATCTATTTCAGGAATGGAAAATATTCACCATCCATCAATGGGGGTGGCGTATGCAGTGGTACTCAGCCCCGATTTCCTTTCAGGGTGGGGCCCTTTGGCCCCCTGCTACCGGGAATAGTCGTGGCTGAAGCACTTGGTGGAGTTTCTCTGGGAATTAGCCTCTGCCCAAGAGAGCCACGTTGCCCAAGGCCATGACCCTTGCCTGGGAAAGCCTGCATCCAGGGAGTGTTGGCTATTCAATGTGGGAGGCATGAGGTCCAGGCCCCTTGCCTCTCTAGGGGCAATCTCAGCTCTAGGGAATCCCCTAAGGCCTTTGCCCCAACTGCAGGGCAGTTCAGCTTCTCCTCTTGCCCTGTCCTGCTTCCCTCAGCCCCTAACAGAAGTGTTTTTAAGAGCTCTCCTGGATAAGCCCGCCCCATGCAGATCTCAGGCTTTGGGAGTCTGCTTCCCAGGGAACTGATCTATGGCAGACTGGGCTGACTCTGGGCGGAAGACCAGAGCCCCGTGCTCAGAAGGGACTTGCACTTGGTTTAACGCTCTCCTGTAGTCGTTTTGAAATTCTTAATTTTTATTTTTATTTTTTTAAATTTTTATTATTTTTTTAAAGATTTTATTTATTTGACAGAGACAGCCAGCGAGAGAGGGAGCACAAGCAGGAGGAGTGGGAGAGGAAGAAGCAGGCTTCTAGCAGAAGAGCCTGATGTGGGGCTCGATCCCATAACGCCGGGATCACACCCTGAGCCGAAGGCAGATGCTTAGCGGCTGTGCCACCCAGGCGCCCTGAAATTCTTAATTTTTAAACATTGGGCCCCATATTTTCATTTTACACTGGGCCCTACAAATTAAGTAGCCTGTCCCAGCAACAGGCACTGAAGGGGAAACCGACCTGGAGCAAGATGTTGAGAAGGAATCTGTGATGTCTCCTAGGCTTGGGAGGGTAAGTGTTCTGTCTGCCATGGGTGTAGGGGGAGCTGAGGGGCAGGGGGAGCGTTAACTGCCTTCTGTCCTGGGTTTACTGAGCTGTATTTTCTGAATACAGAAAATACAGAAAGGGCAGATGGAAAATATAATACAAATAGCACGTACCCGCAACAGGTTTCAACAAAAATGGTGATGAAGAGATACACAGGGTGGAGTGAGGGTCAGGATAAGGCAGTTAGCATTACCTGGTAATCTTTTCTAAAAAGTGAAGTTGTGGGGTGCCTGGGTGACTCAGTTGGTTAAATGCTGGCTTAGGAGAGAGGCTTAGCTGGGCGTTTCTATTCTCTTGGATATCTCACTGCTCATTACTGGTCTAAGTGAGGCCTGGTTTTTATCCTTCTAAGTTTCATGGATGGCTTCAGGGATGGCTCAGGGGCATGCTCTCCCATCCTCTGCACAGCTGGCGCACTTGCACCTGGGCCGGCCCTGGCAAGTGGGTTTCTGAGTTGACCCATTTCCCCTTTGCACTTTCACAGTATGACAACACTTCCCCCATTAAATAACTGGGCACCTGCCTTTCCGATGAGGTCTTCTGGGTGCAGCCATTTTGATGGTGGAACAAATCAAGTAATTACAAGTACATTTTCAGTGAAAAAAAGATTCTGAGTAATACTCATGACCGAAACATCATCTCTCATTTTCTCCTTTAGTAACACTTTTACAAAACTACCCTGTGAACATATGCATTGTTCATACCTGAGCCATACAAGCCGAGAGCTTTCCCCAGTCCTGCTCTGCTTCTTGTCCCAAAGTGGTTTCCCTTCCCAACCACAGTCCCAACTGCTAGAGTTGCATCAAAAACAAAGAAAGAGAAAAGAAAACAATGGCTTATTATTATTAAGTGAAACATCTGTTTAAACAATGTACCCAATTTAAAATTGGTAAAAATAACACTAATATATGTATATGTGTGTGTATATATATATATTTACACACACACATATAATTTGAAAGAATACTTGACACATGTAATAAGCATGTGTAATGTATGTACATATATAATATATTCACATATATTAACTCACTTGATCCTCACAACACACTGAGGCACAGAGAGGTTAAATAATTCACCCAATTTTACTGGACGGGGCTAGGGCTCAGGACCAGGCAGCCTGTGTTCTTGACTGCTATGCCATCTGCACACATGTCCTCAAATTGAGTGGCGAGGCTGTCACCAAATGCATTATTTTTTACCTTAAATATAAAGTTTAAGATAGATTAATGAAAGGTGTGTCCAAATACACAACTTGATGAAAGCTACTCATTGGTCGATGCAAATGGAATTCATTGTGAAACAGCCCGCACGAGGCAATTGATAAATGAACTTNGCCTGGGTGACTCAGTTGGTTAAGCATGGGACTCTTGGTTTTCGCTCAGGTCATGATCTCAGGGTCATGAGATCGAGCCCCACGTTGGGCTCCATGATTGGCATGGAGCCTGTTTAAGATTCTCTGTCTCCCTCTCCCTCTGCCACACCACCCCTCTCGTGCGTTGTGTGCCTGTGCGCACCACGCATGCTCTCTCAAAATAAAAAAGTGAAGTTGTGTCAAAACAGCTTCTTGGAAGCACCCTCCTTTGACTATGGCCCACTAATACACAGAATTATGTGGGGTACCCTGTAAAATACCGACTACAGTGCCTGGCCCTCTGGACACAACCTTCTTGACATCTTTGTTTCTACAACTCCCTGGCAGAGCCAGCCCCAGAGGCCAGACAGACCTGTTCTGACTTGTCTGCGGCTTTCACCTTCACCTGTCTGGAAACCCCGGACTGCTCTCCAGTGTCCACAAGACTTCACGGTTTTTGAACTGATAGATTAGAGCGACAGAGCATATTTCCCTCTATTTCAAAACTTCTGCACAAAAATGGCCTTATTATTCTTACACTTAGTGTGATTGCCCATTTGTCAGCTAGACAGGGGCTCCCTTTATAATTTTTGGAATTCAGTACCTATTGGTATTCCAACTGGACATGAAGCTTTCTTGAAGAACGGCTGCTGGATACATAATATGTTGAATTTAATGACCTAAACATATCCTGCCAGGGTGCATTTTCAGGACGAGCCAATGGTGCTTTCTGAAGAGTTTATGGTTTTTGCAATAGCTTGGTCATTTTTTTCCCCCTTGGCCCACTGATACAGGAAGGTTAACCAAAAAAAAGCCTTGGGAATGGAGTCACATGATCTGAGTTGGCATTCTTTTTCTGACCTGAGTTTTATAGACTTACGGAACCACTCTTCAATCCTCAGTTTTTACATGGACCAATGGGTGTAATTTTACCTCTAGTATTTAATGAAATGTGGGACAGCTGAAGAGTACTATATGAAATTTTATAAGTTTGGTGGATCATTTTACTTTTAGGAGAGCATCTGTGTCTAAAAGTCTGGCTCATGGGGCGCCTGGATGGCTCAGTCAGTTGAGTGTCTGCCTTTGGCTCAGGTCATGATCCCAGGGTCCTGGGATGGAGTCCTCCCATGTCAGGCTCCTTGCTCAGTGGCAAGCCTGCTTCTCCCTCTGCCCCCCCCACTTGTGCTCTCTCAAAAAAATAAAATCTTAAAAAAAAATGTCTGGCTCATGAAAAAAAAATTGGTGACTGACAGCTGATATTAATTATGTACTCACTGATTAGATGGATCACTTCATTTAGCCCCATAACAATCTTATAGAGTAGGGGTTTTGTTTTTGCTTTTGTTTTTCTCACCTTTGTAGGTAAGGAAAACAGAAGCATAGAGTCAACAACTTGCTATAGGTCACCCACGAGCAATGGTATCAGCTGGGATTTGAACCCTGGCTACTTCCTGCTGGGGCTTGACTTTGTAACTGTGAGTCCTTTGAAGGCGTGAAGTGGGGGCCAGCTAGCCGAGGAATAATTCTGTCCAGACACAATGTCTCTCTTTTAAATGTTTTTTTACCTTTGATTTATTTCATATGTCTCACTTTAGATAGTATTTATCTCAATAGAGAGGAATATAAATGTGAAGAAACATCATGTCTACACTTTGGAAAACCTAATTAGAAATGAAAATTTAAAAGACCTGCCACGAATTTCTACCCTGAGGCTGACAGTGGAAATTTGCTCTCAGAGGTCATTGTGGGTTGGCCACTGGAGGCTTTCTTAAGCAGGAAAATAAAAGTTTAAAACCAAGAATATGAGGAGATGAACATTTTAAAACTCCAGGGTTTTGGAGGCTATCATGTTAAAATACCTTCTGAAAAGCTAATGCATTAGAATCTATACAGGTATTTGTAATTTATGTAAAATGGCTGTCCTAATTTGGGGGTGGTCACAATAGCTGGTGTATCATAGGTACTCAATAAATACATTTAAAAAAAAAGATTTATTTATTTATTTGAGAGGGAGAGAGAGTATGTGCAAGCATGAGCAGGGGGGAGGGCAGAAGGAGAGGGAGAGAATCCCAAGCAGACTCCCTGCCAAACATGGAGCCTGATACCGGGCTTGANAGATTTATTTATTTATTTGAGAGGGAGAGAGAGTATGTGCAAGCATGAGCAGGGTGGAGGGCAGAAGGAGAGGGAGAGAATCCCAAGCAGACTCCCTGCCAAACATGGAGCCTGATACCGGGCTTGATCCCACCACCCCGAAATCATGACCTGAGCCCAAATCAGGAGTTGGCTGCTTAGTAGACCGAGCCATCCAGCCACCCCAATAAATACATTTTAAATGAGCGGATGAATGAATGAATCTGGCAAAGACAATGTCAGCTCCAGCACTTGCCAAAAATAACAATATCTAATATTTACTGATGGCTTATTATGTGTTAGGTATAGTCTAAATATATAGCACACCATAGCTCTTTCAACTCTTAAACAACCCTAGGAAGTAAGGACTATTTTTTTTTTAAGATTTTATTTATTTATTTGACAGAGGTAGAAATAGCCAGCGAGAGAGGGAACACAAGCAGGGGGAGTGGGAGAGGAAGAAGCAGGCTCCCAGCAGAAGAGCCTGACGTGGGGCTCGATCCCAGAACGTGGGGATCACGCCCTGAGCCAAAGGCAGATGCTTAAGGACTGAGCCACCCAGGTGCCCCAGGACTATTTTTAATCTTTGTTTTGAAGGTAAGAATAATAAAGATCAGAGGTACTTTCAGTAACTTACCCAAAGTAAGCTGTACACCCAAGATTTAAACTTGGGCCCTGTGGCCTGGAGTCTATGCTGGAAACTGTAGGGACAAGCACTCTCTCCAAGAAATGAAGCTCGTTTCGGCCTGATTAAGCTCTGCTTAATCATCCCCGGGGGAGAAGTGGTCTGAAGGCTTTCTGGAGGGGCCTCTTGGAGCTGAGTGCTGGGGCTGACTAATGAGGTTATGTGAGGGCAATACTGAATTGGGCAAGGAGTGAGGGTGGGTTGTGGGCCAGGCTTTTAGTAAAGACTGAGGGAATCATCACTTTCTGTGGCTAACAGAGATAGTGCTCCTTGGGCAGTCCTTTAGGTGATCCAACTGGTTCTCTTAAAAGTGAATGGAGGGGTGCCTGGGTGTCTCAGTTGATTGGGCATCTGACTCTTGACTTAGGCTTGGGTCATAATCTCAGGGTCCTGAGTTTGAGCCCCACATTGGACTGCGTGCTTAGTGGGGAATCTGCTTGAGTATTCTATCTCCCTTTCTCTCTGCCTCCCACCCCTACTCATGCACTCACACCCTCTCTCTTTGTCTTTCTAAAATAAATAAATCTTTCTCTCTTACAATAACACGATGCTTTTTTTTCAGATTGTTTTTTACCCCCAAATTGTTGCAATATACATTTTTAAAAAAGATTTTATTTACTTGTTTGATGGAGAGAGAGAGAGAGAGCACAAGCAAGGGGAGCAGCAGGTAGAGGAAGAGGGAGAAGCAGGCTCCCCACTGAGCAAGGAACCCGATTCTGGGTTTGATCCCAGGACCCTGGGATTATGACCTGAGCCGAAGGCAGATGCTTAACTGACTGAGCCACCCAGGTACCCCACAATATACATTTTTAAAAACAATATTTTCTTCTATAATCACAAAGCAAAACAAGAGGCAGAATACCCATCATCATTACAGAAACAATGATTGTATACTTTTAACATAATATTCAGGTATTTTTAATGACTATCTTATACCAATTTTTAATTATATATACTAAGTGTATACATTTACTAGTTGAAAAATATATGGGTCCTATCTACTACTTTTGATACACTATACAGTAACTTGTGTCTTCTTCCTAATAGCACAATTTATAAGGACAGGAACACAAAAGATATGTTAGAGAGGTGAAGAAAGTATCAGAGAAATTTCCTCAGCCTTAGTTTACCATCTCTTTACCTCTCCNCAGCCTTAGTTTGCCATCTCTTTACCTCTCCTTTAGGCACATACTGCATTTAGCTGGTCCTCTTTTATCCCCCTTTCTTCCTATTGCTATGTAAAGACCTCTCTGCCTTCAGAGCAATGACAAGTATTCCATATTATTTATTGTTGCTATTGAATTAGCTTATATTACAAGTCAAGAAAAGAAGAAAGAAATGCTTGAGGTTAAGAAAGATACACAGAAACTGAGGGAGAGTAAAGAAAAAAAAATATGGAAAGTGGTCATACCCCATCAGTAATTATCTGGCAACTCTGGAACAGAGGTTCCTATCTGGACTTAATATCATCAATATAGGGTCAAAAACTGAAAGTACAACTCTCCAATGATCAGGCTTTATGACTTTACTTTTTGAATATAGCTCAGTTTCATCTCTAATTAGTTGAAAAAACATTTCATTCTGAAGGAGAGCTTATTTCCCATCTAGACATATAAGAAGAGAAATGGCAAGGCTTTCTTTACTACCTGCGGAAGAACCAGAGGGGCAAAATAAATTTTTCCTGTATTTGTACTCATGATTTCCCTTGTCTCCCCTGCTGTCCTGTGTAAAGACAAACTTCACAGGAAACTGAGAGATTATACAGAGTACAATCATCTGATAAAACAACAACAACAATTTTAGCTTATCTCCCTGACTCTTCCCACCCCACCATCCCCCTCACACAACAAAGATCAGTGTGTTGAGTTTGGCAAGGAGAGTAACTAAAGAAGGTAAAGTGAGAGCTCACAGAACACTTAATACTAAGTTAAAATTCTAACATCATAACATCAAGGTGTCAATTCAACTTTAAACCCGTTTGGGAAAGTTTAAGCTATTAATTTAAAAACATGGTAGTACTTCTATAGTAACTGTAACCTCTTTACATCCTCTTAATTGCTCGTGCTAACAACTTTACTGCATACACTATTCCTTATAAATAAATCAATCTTAAAAAAAGGAAGTGAATAGAACTGGGAATAGGGTGATTGAAGGGCCTCAGTTTTCAAAACCTAAATTCAATATGGTACCTAACATGTTGTCCCCTGGCAAGATGAACAAAGGTCAGAGAAGCCCAACCTCAGAGAAGCCCAAGAAAGAGCAATGCTATGAGCAGAAATAGGGTCTCCTCTCTTGGGACTAGCCCTCTAGGAGGTCCTGGGTTGCCCTGATAATCCTGACAAGGTAAAAAGCAAAGCAAAACAAAGCAAACGTGCAGCAGGGGGTTGTCTGGATGAACTTACAAAGGGATTCATAAGCATCTCTTGGCTTCTCCTTGACTGTCATAATGACAGAAAGGAACTTGTGCTGGCAACCAAAAAGAAAGTTCTCCCACAGTCCTCCAGGATGGTGTGGGGTGGGATGGATAATTAAAACCTGGAAATCTGTCCATTAAAGTCAGGTTGATTAAAAAAAAAATTAGGGAGGAATAAAAAGCAGTTTCAGGAGCTCAATGTGGACCCACCGCTCTGCCTCTTGTCGGGAGACTTCATCCGGGGGTTCAATACCACCTTGCTCTTCAGTAACTTCAGGCCAGGGCTGTGCAGGCGGGTCCTTGTACAGGTGTGAACTGCAGACTGTCTCCTTTGGCTCAGAATTACTGTTATATTCTGATATATTATTATTATTATTAGATGCAGGGCTCGATCCCAGGACCCAGAAGGAGGCAGACACTTAACGACTGAGCCACCCAGATGCCCCCCTGATATATTATTATATATAATAATTTTTTATTATTATTATTAATCACAAAGTCTTATGGTTGAACTAAAACAGATCATATTACATTTATTTTTTAAAAGATACTTTTGGTTAATTTATATAAATTATTTGCAAGGAATGAAGCCCTAGTGGTAATAGATGAACACATTATAGTTATTTACCATCCCGAAATGTTTTTCTTATTTCAAATTATAATTTTGCAGGGATAAACTCCCTCAGGTATGAGAAGGGAAGGAAAACAAATGACAGCCTCTCCCTTGCCTGTTTCTGATTTGAGCTTTTCACTGTCTTTCACGTCAAGACTTGGGGCACAGGGCAGGCACAGCACCTGTGTCAGCCACCGACAGTGCCATCATTTTAATCACTCAAGAAACCTCCCTTTCAGGAATGTATATTGCTTCTTGGCTCCTGCCTGCTCCTTGGAAATTTGGGGGAAAGAGGCAGGAAAAAGAATGTGATTGTTCAAGCAGAAATCAATGGGCTGGGATTGTTTCTTCACCTTGGGTGACTCCCTTGGTACTCAAGGAATAAACAGAATTGGCACCGAGCAGGGAAAATGGCACATCCCCTCTGGACTCACTCCCTTATTTATAAGCCATAACCCCAGGGACAGTAAGCTGGAGGACCTGCCAGCATGCTTGAGCCAGGATCTCGGCTAATGTCACAATAGCAGTGTTTCCCTGACATCTAAGAGCCCACGGTTGCAAATAAAGCCTGAAACAAACTAAGCATTGAATAGTAATGTTACTCCAAAGAGGAAGTAGCAAGGTATGATGAACTGGTTCCCCCCAATTTTTTTCAAGTTTTGGAACCATATGTGATGATGGCTTCGGTCAAGAAATAAAGTCAGGGGGTTTATAAGACTCAAGAAACCACAGAGATAGCTCCCTTGTTTGTGTCTTTGAACAGAGTAACAGCATGATCACGTCAGGAATTTGGCATGGTCCAGAGGTTAAGGCCATGGGTAACTAACAGGGGATCCATGGTAATCTCATTTGTCTCAGAGTAGAGACTGCTAGTGTCTACCTGGCATCCATTTTCCCCTTCTTCCTAAGAGAACCTTGATTCAATGTTATCAGCACTGTACCCAACTGGAAAACCACATTTTCAAGCCTTCCTTTAGATAGGCAACTAAGTTTTGGCCAATGAGATATAAGTGAATGTGACATTGTGAATTATAATAAGAAATATATATTTGGTTTTCATCCTCATTTCTGGATCCTAAAACTCTTAAAATGTCCTAAGTGATGAAAACAATAAATCTGTCTTGATATTCATAACAAACCCTTTTCAACCACATGTGAAATTATGCTAGCAGGTGACTTTTGGACTGCACCTAACAGTGGGGCTAGAGGCAGGAGACCCAACCATGTGATTGGAGGGTTGGAATTTTCAGTCGCAGCTTTTGGCTTCTGGGGAGGGGAGAGGGGCTGTGGTGAGGCTGAACTGATCAACAATGGGCAATGATTTAATCAGTCATGCCTATGTGATGAAACCTCTATAAAAACCCAAAAGGACGGGTTCAGAGAACTTCTGGGTCGGTGAGCATGCGGAGGGTGTAGCGGAGCGGCATGCTCAGAGAGGACATGGAAGCTCCAAACCCCGTTCCCCATATCTTGTCCCGGGCACATCTTCTATCTGGCTGTTTCTGAGTAACATCCTTTGTAATTAGCCAGAAATCTAGTAAGAAAACTGGTTTTCTGAGTTCTGTGAGCCACTCTAGCAAATTATTCAAACCCGAGGAGGGGTTTGTGGGAACCTCTGATTTATAGCTAGTCAGTCAGAAGCACAGGTGACAGCCTGGACTTGGGATTGGGATCTGAAGCTGTGGGGTGGGCAGTCTTGTGGGACTGGGCCCTTAACCTATGGAATCTGAAGCTATCTCCAGGTAGACAGTGTGAGAATTGAGTTGAATTGTAGGACACCCAGCTGGTGTTTCAGAGAATTGTGTGGTGTGGAGAAAGGCCTCACACATCCTATGTGGGAAGTGTTGTGGGTNGCCCTGAGCCAAAGGCAGACGCTTAAGGACTGAGCCACCCAGGTGCCCCAGGACTATTTTTAATCTTTGTTTTGAAGGTAAGAATAATAAAGATCAGAGGTACTTTCAGTAACTTACCCAAAGTAAGCTGTACACCCAAGATTTAAACTTGGGCCCTGTGGCCTGGAGTCTATGCTGGAAACTGTAGGGACAAGCACTCTCTCCAAGAAATGAAGCTCGTTTCGGCCTGATTAAGCTCTGCTTAATCATCCCCGGGGGAGAAGTGGTCTGAAGGCTTTCTGGAGGGGCCTCTTGGAGCTGAGTGCTGGGGCTGACTAATGAGGTTATGTGAGGGCAATACTGAATTGGGCAAGGAGTGAGGGTGGGTTGTGGGCCAGGCTTTTAGTAAAGACTGAGGGAATCATGACTTTCTGTGGCTAACAGAGATAGTGCTCCTTGGGCAGTCCTTTAGGTGATCCAACTGGTTCTCTTAAAAGTGAATGGAGGGGTGCCTGGGTGTCTCAGTTGATTGGGCATCTGACTCTTGACTTAGGCTTGGGTCATAATCTCAGGGTCCTGAGTTTGAGCCCCACATTGGACTGCGTGCTTAGTGGGGAATCTGCTTGAGTATTCTATCTCCCTTTCTCTCTGCCTCCCACCCCTACTCATGCACTCACACCCTCTCTCTTTGTCTTTCTAAAATAAATAAATCTTTCTCTCTTACAATAACACGATGCTTTTTTTTCAGATTGCTTTTTACCCCCAAATTGTTGCAATATACATTTTTAAAAAAGATTTTATTTACTTGTTTGATGGAGAGAGAGAGAGAGAGCACAAGCAAGGGGAGCAGCAGGTAGAGGAAGAGGGAGAAGCAGGCTCCCCACTGAGCAAGGAACCCGATTCTGGGTTTGATCCCAGGACCCTGGGATTATGACCTGAGCCGAAGGCAGATGCTTAACTGACTGAGCCACCCAGGTACCCCACAATATACATTTTTAAAAACAATATTTTCTTCTATAATCACAAAGCAAAACAAGAGGCAGAATACCCATCATCATTACAGAAACAATGATTGTATACTTTTAACATAATATTCAGGTATTTTTAATGACTATCTTATACCAATTTTTAATTATATATACTAAGTGTATACATTTACTAGTTGAAAAATATATGGGTCCTATCTACTACTTTTGATACACTATACAGTAACTTGTGTCTTCTTCCTAATAGCACAATTTATAAGGACAGGAACACAAAAGATATGTTAGAGAGGTGAAGAAAGTATCAGAGAAATTTCCTCAGCCTTAGTTTGCCATCTCTTTACCTCTCCTTTAGGCACATACTGCATTTAGCTGGTCCTCTTTTATCCCCCTTTCTTCCTATTGCTATGTAAAGACCTCTCTGCCTTCAGAGCAATGACAAGTATTCCATATTATTTATTGTTGCTATTGAATTAGCTTATATTACAAGTCAAGAAAAGAAGAAAGAAATGCTTGAGGTTAAGAAAGATACACAGAAACTGAGGGAGAGTAAAGAAAAAAAAATATGGAAAGTGGTCATACCCCATCAGTAATTATCTGGCAACTCTGGAACAGAGGTTCCTATCTGGACTTAATATCATCAATATAGGGTCAAAAACTGAAAGTACAACTCTCCAATGATCAGGCTTTATGACTTTACTTTTTGAATATAGCTCAGTTTCATCTCTAATTAGTTGAAAAAACATTTCATTCTGAAGGAGAGCTTATTTCCCATCTAGACATATAAGAAGAGAAATGGCAAGGCTTTCTTTACTACCTGCGGAAGAACCAGAGGGGCAAAATAAATTTTTCCTGTATTTGTACTCATGATTTCCCTTGTCTCCCCTGCTGTCCTGTGTAAAGACAAACTTCACAGGAAACTGAGAGATTATACAGAGTACAATCATCTGATAAAACAACAACAACAATTTTAGCTTATCTCCCTGACTCTTCCCACCCCACCATCCCCCTCACACAACAAAGATCAGTGTGTTGAGTTTGGCAAGGAGAGTAACTAAAGAAGGTAAAGTGAGAGCTCACAGAACACTTAATACTAAGTTAAAATTCTAACATCATAACATCAAGGTGTCAATTCAACTTTAAACCCGTTTGGGAAAGTTTAAGCTATTAATTTAAAAACATGGTAGTACTTCTATAGTAACTGTAACCTCTTTACATCCTCTTAATTGCTCGTGCTAACAACTTTACTGCATACACTACCCCTTATAAATAAATCAATCTTAAAAAAAGGAAGTGAATAGAACTGGGAATAGGGTGATTGAAGGGCCTCAGTTTTCAAAACCTAAATTCAATATGGTACCTAACATGTTGTCCCCTGGCAAGATGAACAAAGGTCAGAGAAGCCCAACCTCAGAGAAGCCCAAGAAAGAGCAATGCTATGAGCAGAAATAGGGTCTCCTCTCTTGGGACTGGCCCTCTAGGAGGTCCTGGGTTGCCCTGACAATCCTGACAAGGTAAAAAGCAAAGCAAAACAAAACAAACGTGCAGCAGGGGGTTGTCTGGATGAACTTACAAAGGGATTCATAAGCATCTCTTGGCTTCTCCTTGACTGTCATAATGACAGAAAGGAACTTGTGCTGGCAACCAAAAAGAAAGTTCTCCCACAGTCCTCCAGGATGGTGTGGGGTGGGATGGATAATTAAAACCTGGAAATCTGTCCATTAAAGTCAGGTTGATTAAAAAAAAAATTAGGGAGGAATAAAAAGCAGTTTCAGGAGCTCAATGTGGACCCACCGCTCTGCCTCTTGTCGGGAGACTTCATCCAGGGGTTCAATACCACCTTGCTCTTCAGTAACTTCAGGCCAGGGCTGTGCAGGCGGGTCCTTGTACAGGTGTGAACTGCAGACTGTCTCCTTTGGCTCAGAATTACTGTTATATTCTGATATATTATTATTATTATTATTAATAATTTTTAAAGATTTTATTTATTTATTTGACAGAGAGGGAGAGATGGCCAGCAAGAGAGGGAACACAAGCAGGGGGAGTGGGAGAGGAAGAAGCAGGCTCCCAACAGAGCAGGGAGCCCGATGCAGGGCTCGATTCCAGGACCCAGAAGGAGGCAGACACTTAACGACTGAGCCACCCAGATGCCCCCCTGATATATTATTATATATAATAATTTTTTATTATTATTATTAATCACAAAGTCTTATGGTTGAACTAAAACAGATCATATTACATTTATTTTTTAAAAGATACTTTTGGTTAATTTATATAAATTATTTGCAAGGAATGAAGCCCTAGTGGTAATAGATGAACACATTATAGTTATTTACCATCCCGAAATGTTTTTCTTATTTCAAATTATAATTTTGCAGGGATAAACTCCCTCAGGTATGAGAAGGGAAGGAAAACAAATGACAGCCTCTCCCTTGCCTGTTTCTGATTTGAGCTTTTCACTGTCTTTCACGTCAAGACTTGGGGCACAGGGCAGGCACAGCACCTGTGTCAGCCACCGACAGTGCCATCATTTTAATCACTCAAGAAACCTCCCTTTCAGGAATGTATATTGCTTCTTGGCTCCTGCCTGCTCCTTGGAAATTTGGGGGAAAGAGGCAGGAAAAAGAATGTGATTGTTCAAGCAGAAATCAATGGGCTGGGATTGTTTCTTCACCTTGGGTGACTCCCTTGGTACTCAAGGAATAAACAGAATTGGCACCGAGCAGGGAAAATGGCACATCCCCTCTGGACTCACTCCCTTATTTATAAGCCATAACCCCAGGGACAGTAAGCTGGAGGACCTGCCAGCATGCTTGAGCCAGGATCTCGGCTAATGTCACAATAGCAGTGTTTCCCTGACATCTAAGAGCCCACGGTTGCAAATAAAGCCTGAAACAAACTAAGCATTGAATAGTAATGTTACTCCAAAGAGGAAGTAGCAAGGTATGATGAACTGGTTCCCCCCAATTTTTTTCAAGTTTTGGAACCATATGTGATGATGGCTTCGGTCAAGAAATAAAGTCGGGGGGTTTATAAGACTCAAGAAACCACAGAGATAGCTCCCTTGTTTGTGTCTTTGAACAGAGTAACAGCATGATCACGTCAGGAATTTGGCATGGTCCAGAGGTTAAGGCCATGGGTAACTAACAGGGGATCCATGGTAATCTCATTTGTCTCAGAGTAGAGACTGCTAGTGTCTACCTGGCATCCATTTTCCCCTTCTTCCTAAGAGAACCTTGATTCAATGTTATCAGCACTGTACCCAACTGGAAAACCACATTTTCAAGCCTTCCTTTAGATAGGCAACTAAGTTTTGGCCAATGAGATATAAGTGAATGTGACATTGTGAATTATAATAAGAAATATATATTTGGTTTTCATCCTCATTTCTGGATCCTAAAACTCTTAAAATGTCCTAAGTGATGAAAACAATAAATCTGTCTTGATATTCATAACAAACCCTTTTCAACCACATGTGAAATTATGCTAGCAGGTGACTTTTGGACTGCACCTAACAGTGGGGCTAGAGGCAGGAGACCCAACCATGTGATTAGAGGGTTGGAATTTTCAGTCGCAGCTTTTGGCTTCTGGGGAGGGGAGAGGGGCTGTGGTGAGGCTGAACTGATCAACAATGGGCAATGATTTAATCAGTCATGCCTATGTGATGAAACCTCTATAAAAACCCAAAAGGACGGGTTCAGAGAACTTCTGGGTCGGTGAGCATGCGGAGGGTGTAGCGGAGCGGCATGCTCAGAGAGGACATGGAAGCTCCAAACCCCGTTCCCCATATCTTGTCCCGGGCACATCTTCTATCTGGCTGTTTCTGAGTAACATCCTTTGTAATTAGCCAGAAATCTAGTAAGAAAACTGGTTTTCTGAGTTCTGTGAGCCACTCTAGCAAATTATTCAAACCCGAGGAGGGGTTTGCGGGAACCTCTGATTTATAGCTAGTCAGTCAGAAGCACAGGTGACAGCCTGACTTGGGATTGGGATCTGAAGCTGTGGGGTGGGCAGTCTTGTGGGACTGAGCCCTTAACCTATGGAATCTGAAGCTATCTCCAGGTAGACAGTGTGCGAATTGAGTTGAATTGTAGGACACCCAGCTGGTGTCTCAGAGAATTGTGTGGTGTGGAGAAAGGCCTCACACATCCTATGTGGGAAGTGTTGTGGGTGTGGTAGCCGTGCATGAGAAAAGGAGAAACACAGGGAAGAGAAGTGAATTTTTCCCACACAGTGAAAGTTATTGAGTGGGGTTCTTCCCGAAAGCTTCTACTGAAGGGGTTGACCCAGTCATGTACCCATTTGTCCTTGCTGCTTCCTCTTCTCTCTGACTGTAGTACTGGCAGCTGCCATCTTGGGAGAAGAGGAGACCCTGAGGTTGTAAAACATACCTAGGATAGGAAAGCAGTAGCGCAGAAGAAATCTGGGCCCCTGATGACATGGCAGAATTTCCAAAGCAGCCCTAAATGGCTCATCTCTGAACTTAATGGTCAGGAGAGAACACTGAACTCCACCCGGCTTCAAGTCACTGTTACTCTGTGGACCAAGAGTGTCGACATCGTCTGGGAGCTTGTTAGAAAGGCAAACGCTCAGGCCCCTCCCGGAAGTCAACTGAATCAGCATCTGCATTCGGACAAGATCCCCACAGGCTTTTCATGTCCAAACATGTTGAGCACTGGTCTAGATGTAGTTAGTATCTGTACCTAGTTTCTCTGTTTATAAAATTGTTAACTGATATATCCTGAAGAATCATGCATCCTATTAGTTGGTACTAAAAAATGATAAGAATTATATAACCATAGGGTAGAACAACGAAAGGGACTTGAGTTCTTCATATACGAAGAAAGAAAGCTTTCGTGTAAATTAGTCAACTCATGGTCCAGCCACTATGCTTGGTAACAGAGATGTAAAAATACCAGGGTCTCAAGTTCACGGTCTAATGAGGGAGACCATAGGCAATGCATTACAATAGCTCGTTTAAATGCAGCAAGAGATACGCCCAGGTGTTTGGGGAAAATAGACGAGGAGTCTAAGCCTTCTCTCCTGGGTTATGGAGCAGATAGAGAATACTTCTTGAAGAGCTGTCACCCGGGTAGTTACAAATTATCTTGCATCTTTCCCCAGCTTCGGAGATGCAGAAGCTAATCTTTTTGTGCTTAAGTCAGCCTCAGGGCCTCCCCCAGAGGAAGAAAACAGTTGCCGGCACTCTGTCTTCGCCCTATGCCATCTTCAGTCTCTTGGTTTGCAACGTGCGCTCTTTGGCTCACTTACAGATGAGCAAAATGCAGATACTGAGTAGGGGGAATTTCAAGGGACTCAGAGTAGGAGACTAACCCTATAGGAGGGGTTAGAGTTCATTAATCACTAATACCTTCTCAATTTTGTTAACACTGGCTTTTGAATTCCAGCATTGATTAGGTATTTCTCTTGCTCTGTCTTCTCTAATAGGAAGTTGGAAATACTTTTAACAGATGCTTAGAATACATTTTTCTCTTTCTCTTTATATTTCTATTTGATATTCTTCAGTTCATTATATTATTAAAAATGAAAATCACATTTTTGGGTATTTGTGGTTTGGCTGACTGGCTGGGAAACTGTTTTTCTGGCATTCATTAATAATTCTTTTCTTTCCATTTAAAGAACGTTTACTGGATTTGGTACTTGAAGAAAGAAAATGCCAAATCAAGAAATGGGAGAGAGAATAAATGCCCTGTGCCTGCAAAAACCCCAGAAAATTTGTTCTCATCCTAATATTTATGGCTTTGAAAGTATTGGGAATAGGAACATTGTTCCTAACAAAACCCAAGTTTTTATTTCTCTCTTCAAGAGCTATGGCTTTAATCCTCCCCCCCCCCACCGCCCCCAGCTGCTTTTGTGACATGGTCCTCTAGGGTCTCATTTTCTTCTTCCTTAAAATAGACCAAAATAGCCCCATTGGTGAATACCATCATGGAAGTGAAACACACAAGGACTCAGCTTGCCTCAGACTCGTGGTCTGTCTACTTCTCTAGACAGTGCCTGGGTCTACGGCTCACTGTTTCCCACTGCCCTACGTTAACTGCAAGGAGAGGAAGTCAAGGAGAGGCTGGGAATCTTTTTATATTCTCTCTTCTGAAGAACTCCCAAGTTAGCAAGGAGCCAGAGTGCTAACTAGAGGGTATTGCCAAACATAATAGACTATACACAAATCAACAAGGCCTCCCTCATATTGCAACCCCAGCAGAAAACGATGCGGCAGAAGCGATCCCCCATGCCTGGTTGCCTGCCACGGTTCATGCTCCGAGCTATGCGTTCAGCCAGTTCTAGGATGCTGACACCTTTGCTTGGGTCCAACGTGTGCTTTATAGCCACAGTCCTCTCCACCCGAATGTGTGATTTGGCTCTCGCCATTGCAAGAGGAAGTGCCCTTCCCTGCACAGAAATCCAAACGCAGGATGAAACCACAGCTTGTTTTCAACAGGCCTCCTGTTGTGAGCCCTCCCAGCACTCCGCTGCCTTTCTGCAAGTGAGCGGGGAACCGGGGGTTTGAAGCCGTGGCCTCTGCCTCTTCCTGAGGTTGCCTCTAACGAGGATCTTGAGATCATTCGTCATGAACCGGAGGTTGACCAGCGCGGCTCCACTGCACCAGATCGGGCTTGGTCAGATATGAAATTCTGATGTTCCAACACATGGCTTTGTTTGCAAACCATGCCTTAAATATAAATATACTCAAAATACCTAAGAATATAGTGCTCTGAACGGGTGTATCATTTATGGCTTCACTCCTCAATAATCATGTATTAAGTCCACAGTATTCGTGCCAAGCTCTGCGAAAGGTGCCACAGTTACAAGGCAGAAAAGAGATGGCATGGCCCTGAGTGCCTATGGGTTCAACTCTGTCTCGTCTCCCTCCACTGAACTCCAAGTTCAATGAGTGGCTGCCGATGGGTCTGGGGTATGGTGGGGATACAAGAGAGGTCGTGGCAGGTTCCACTTGGGCAGAAGGGTTGCACCCAGCCCGTGCAGAGCCCTTTGGTAAGTTAGAGCTTCATCCTCTGGACTCCTGTCGTTCCTTCACCAGAACTTGGGATTCGGTGAGTGGAGTGCGGACTGGACTTACCCCACCCTCACCTCTGCGGCAGGTCCTGACCAGGACGGTTTTCTTTAGGGTGTGAGGCTTGAACTCGGTCTTGAAAAACAGGAAGGTGTTCACTGAGAGGCATGCTGGGAGGAAGGGCCCTTGGAGCAAAGGTAGAGCAATAGGACACCACCTGGCACATTCTGAGAACTACAAACTGTTGAACTTGGAGGAATGGGGCCCAAAAGGAAGGAGAGGTGGGCGGAGGCCTGACTGGAGATGCCCCTGTGTTCCAAACTAAGATGCAAATTCTTCATCCTGAAGTGTGTGCGGCAGTATTGAGGGGGTTCCCAGAATATGAGTGGGACAATCATATTACTCATCTTTGTGGCAGGACTGAAGTGATCTGCAGGGGCTGAAATCAAGGGGAGGCTAAGTAGGAGAATATCGACATGGTCCAGGTGATGGAGAATGAGAGTGTGAACTCACAGTGGGCAGCAGGGGTGGAGAGGTGAGAATAGATCTGAGAGAAAGACAGGTGGTAGAACTGGCAGAACTTGGAGGCTGATCAGATTCTAGAAGATTACAGAGACGGACGTGTCAGGGATGAATGGCTCCCAGGCTTCTCACTTGGGACCCTGGACTGATGCTGGTACTTTCTGCTTCGGAGGGATGCAAGAGGAAGAGGAACTCCATGGTTGCTCTCAGAAGCAGATTGCTACGTGCTCTCTCCCTAATGGCTACCATCTGCTCATGGCCGGGTTCTAACCGTAGCAGCGGCGACGGGTGTAGCAGGCAAAGCACAAAGGAGCTTATCAGTCTTCTCTTGGTGTTACAGATGACTTTGAAGGCTTTAGTCAGATCACACCCTGAACTTGACCAGCCTGCTTTCACGTCACACAGAGAAAAATGTTCTTTCAAAGCTTCCAAAGGCTCTGACCCCATCGGGAGAAGCCAGTGTCTTCCATTGATTGTAGGGAGTGATGGGGAGGATGGGGGTAATGGGGCTGGTGGGTCAGCCCAACAATACCAGAAAGAAAGCCACTAAAGCGCATGCATGGACACACGTCAATACCATCCACTTGCCCCACACAATGGGAAGCCTACCCTTTTTAGCACCGATAAAACCTGCTACTCTTCAGCTGCAAAGTCTGCATTAAACTAGAGTTCTTTTTACTGATGATGGCTGATAAAGTTAAATCTCCTGTAAACACCATTTTCATTGTAGATAGATATTTTCTTCCTCTCATTTCTCAATTTAATGCTGGTGCATGTTTTTGAACTTTTTACTATGGAGAAATGCAAACATGTAAGAAAGTAGAAGAGATAATATAACATATCCAACCATGGTATCCACCTCCAACATAATTCCACCAAGAATTAAGTCGTAACTAATCTTGTTTCCTCTATATCCCCGTTAATATCCCCCTTGTCTCTATTGAAGCAGATCTACTATATCTATCTATAGCTATATCTATAGATATATATACACACATGAAATAGTACAATATACATATTGTATGAAATATGCCATGTAATATAATAATATATATAAAAGTCTATTTTTTAAATAAACTCTGGAACAGTCTGAAATGTAAAGATCAGGAAGGTAGTACAGAGAGTTTTTGTATTCCCAATATCCAAATTTCTCTGTTATTAACCTTTTACATTAATAAGTTACATGTGTGACAATTAATGAACCAATATTAATACATTATTACCTATAGTCCATACTTTATTCAGATTTCCTTAGTTTTTTCCCTAATGTCCTTTTTCTGTTCCATGAGCCTATTTGAGGTATAGTTTACTCTGCATTTAAAAATTTCTGTGGACTTAAGGATGTGATGCTCCCTTTTCCCCATTATCTATACGTTTTTCAGGTCTAAGAAGCCTGCCTCTGATCGAGTGTTTACTTTATGCCCTCCCACCCTCCCTTCCCTTCCTCCCGTCCTCTCCCCTACTCTCACTTGGGAAAGGGTTGCCACAGCACACAGGCCCACAGAGTTAGGAGCACTGATCCCTTTGCTACCCTTAGGAGCCCTTTGGGCACTTGCTGGATTCCTCTGAGATTGCCACTGTGGGGTCAGGCGAGGACACACCCCTGAATGACGACGCAGAGAATTCAGAACGAGGCAATGTATGCTCAAAAATACGTTTGGAATCCAGCACAATAATCCATGAAACAGAATGAGAGGCTCCCAGACTGTTAGGGTTTATTTTCGCTTTGGCTGTTCACAGCATGGAGCAGGGGGAGGGTTCTGTGACTTGCAGGCCTGGTGGGGGCCTGGGGAGGCAGCGCTGGTTGGTACTGGGTTAGTTCACCCCTCCTCACGATGGGGCCACTTGGACACAGGCCATCTGCTCTCCGCTGGCGTCATGGAAAGTCATTTCCGTTTGGAGGTGCTTGGCTGAAATCAGCGCAGTGTGTGCGGTGCCACGTTTCTGATGCAATGCCTGCCTCCAGCCAGCCCGTCGAACACATCTAAGTGCACTGGGTGGCTGGCTCAGGGCCAGGGTGGCGTCACGGCCATTAATAGAAGTCGGAGGAGGTCAGAAAAATGCTTTAGGTCTGGCAAGGGTTCTAGGTACTTTCGCCGCAAGCATCTTTGCCATAGACATGTTTGCCGCAAGCATTTGCGACACATAACTTTCTTAAAACATTTCCCCGTCGTAAAGACCCATTAAATATTTGCTGCGTAGCTGCTTCCTTATTCTTTCTTTCTTTGTTTTTTAAAGCTGCTTCTTTATTCTGACAATTAACACTAAACCAAAGACCCAATACTCAGGGAAAAAATGGTGTTTTGTGTTCGTTCAGAGATGTCCATATCGTCTCTATTTCTGTTGTGGAAACACATGATCTTCAGCAAGTGGAGTTTAGATGCCATCATCACTACTTGCCAAGTAGGTCATTAGGCTCCAGAGCCTCAGTCTTTCTCATTGTAGAAAGGGAATTAAAATTCTAACTTTGCAGTAGACTTGTGATGATGAAGTCAATGACATTCATAAACGACTAGCACGGGGGCCTCGTGTATTGTGGATATTCAAGAATTGTCTTATTATCCAATTCACTATATAAGCTCTTTGTCTAATTTTCAATCGCTTCCTTGCTTACTGTTTATCCTTCCTTTTACGATTTTCTTTTTATCATTTGATGCATATGATTGCTGTGCTTTTGGTGACACAAAACTGCGAGTATGGCATTTTTTGGCTTTCATAAAGAAGCACAGGTGAGGAAAAGGCAGAAAAGGAGTATTAATTCTACATGGAATTAGTCACGGAAAGAACCGGTATAAATAGTCCACAGCGCTGGCACAGCGTGAGGTTTTCAAACCCAATTATATACGTCAATGCCCTTCGGCTAAGGATTGGCAGGAGCACATCTGTCGGGTTTATGACTTGTCGCAGGGAAGCGAACCGCACACTAGAGAGAAGGAGTGGGAAAGAACTTGCAGGATTTGGGCTTGTGTTAGGTGAGCGGGAGAGGGCTAAAGGAAACAAGGCTTGTGTCTGGGTTGGATGCTGTCAGGAAGACGGGCAAGTCTATGGTGGAACATTTTCATAAATCTGATCCAGAAAGGGGGACGGCAAAGGTTATCATTAGTAAAGAGACAGCTGTCACTCAGAAAAGCAAGAATCGGGGGGTGTTTTGTTGTTGTTTGTGATTTGGACAGTGTTCATGGTTTTGTCTGTGATACAGGGTGTTCTTGTTTATGTCCTGACTTGCTGCAGTCAACAGAGTGAGCTTCTCTGAGGCTGATGTCCTGAGAAACTGTTCATGTTCAAGGGCAGAACCCCATGGCCTGTCTGTAAGCGCCGGGCTATTTCCCAAAGACCGTGAGATCCAGCTGTGAGCGTCAGGCCAGTCTGCATAGGTCAGGCTGCTTTTCTCATTCTTAGGTATGAACATGCTCTGAAATAGAATTTCGGTGCAGATAACAGGCACCGCTTTATTTTATGAGAACTGGATTTAACCCAGGGAATTAGGTACTTACGAAATTGTTGGAAGGACTGGAATAATGGCTCTGGGCTTGGAATCCAGGAACCACCCAGAGAACCAGCCAGAGAACCAGCCCTCCAGTGGAGCTGCTAACCACTTCATTTCCCACCTTCGTGATTGTGGCCATCACCACTGACATTGTTCCCTCTGGGAATATGTTAGCTTCCTTGCTCCTTAGAGATCAGGAAGCCATGGTTGCAACTGTTAGCCTTAAAGCCACATCACGTGTTCTAAGTGCAAACTAACAGCTGTGAGCTGGGCCCCTCAGCGCTCACCATGCTGGTGACCAGAGCCCCGGGCCTCTGCCGCCTCTGCCGCAGAACAGCCAAGTCCTCTACTGCCACCTTGGCCAACAAGAGCAAGCCACGTCGCAGCCAGCCCATTCTCTGCATCTCAGGTCAGCGCTCTGACTGCCTGAAAAAGAATCCCATCCAGAAGCCCAGCTGCAAGAGAGTCGGAGAATCACAACGTTGAGGTGTTCCAGCCTCGGCGGGAGGAGCGCACAATAGGATGAGCCTGGGGTGTGTTGGTTTCTAAGCCAGGCTTATTCACGGCAAGCCCCAACTAGGAGTAAAGAGGCTTGGACCTAATCCTATTTCAGTCACTGATTTGCTAAGTTAGGTTAGAAAACCATCATCAGCTTCCTGGGTCTCAGTCTCCATCACTGAGTTAGACCAGATGATATCTGAGCTTCTTTCTGATTCTAGAATTCCGTGATTCTATAATTAATTTTTCTGATATTTTCCTAAATATATTCACTTTGGAAAGGATTTTCTGTACTCTTTCGCATAGAATTTTCCTTTCCCATTAATACTCAGAATAGGAAGCCTCCAAGGTGGCTGGAGGCCCCAGATGATCTTTGCCTCCCCATATTCTTACCCTCCCACTTCAAATAGGGCTGACTCCTGCGATCACTAGGATATTCTAGAGATGGCAGAGCATGGCACCTAAGGCGTGGTCATCAAAAAACTACAGCTCTGCCTTTGCTCTCTCCTGGATTACTCACTCTGGGTGAAGCTGGCTGTCATGTCATGAAGACACTTAAGTAGCACTATGAGGAGGTCCGCGTGGTAAGGACCAGGGCCCTCTGCCCACAGCCAGCACCAATTCACCAGCCATAGGAAGAAGCCCTCTTGCAAGGGAATGTTCCAGTCCCAGTCAAATCTTCAGATGACTATAACCCTGACCAACACCTTGACTGCAACATCAGGCAAAACTTGGAGCCAGAGCTGCCCATGGAAGTTGCTCTCGAATTCCTGACCCCAGAAACTGTGAGAGAAATATTTAATGCCATTTTAAGCCACTGAGTTCTGGAGTACACTTTTACGCAGCAACAGAAACTAATATATTCCCTGTTCGTATGCAGAATAGCATAAAGTTGCTGAATTTATTTCCTAGTCTCCAACCTCAGATTTCACATGCTTATCCTTTCCTGACATAAAGCTGGTAACCTTTTAGATTATGTCTCTAGATATATTAGAAGCCATTAAGAAGTGTGTAGATCAGAATGAAAACTAAGCAATTATTTTCTTAGATTTTACAAAATGTGGTAATGGGCAGACAGGAAAAGTCCTCATTGTTAATACACTAAATGGCAAATACTTTCTCAGGCAAAATGCCAGGCATTTGAAGCTTATCACAGGGCTAGTAAATTCCTTGAAAATAAAGCTAATGGAAACATAATAAATAGTTGAAACGACTCCAACTTTTCACAGACATCCCGATCAACTCTGCAAAATGACTTTTAATTAATGAAGGCACTATGCCGTGTCTATAAGTCAACAAACATTCCCATGTGTTAACGAAAGATGAAAGTTGCCTGTGACTGGATTATTTTTGGTTTTCATTTAGAAAGAAATGAATCATTTCTTGCTCTTTTTGATGGCTTGAAGTTTCAATGAAGGAAGAGTGTTTCAACAAGACATTGTTTTCACCAGTTTCATTTTCATGAAGGCTCCTTCCTGGGTCCTGCACAGTCGCTTATGTAGAGCAGCAATCTTCCACTTATTATTTTCTTTGTTTATTTTTTTAATTTTTTTTAAAATGTTTTGTCTTTTTTTTTTTTTTAAAGATTTTATTTATTTATTCGACAGAGACAGAGACAGCCAGCAAGAGAGGGAACACAAGCAGGGGGAGTGGGAGAGGAAGAAGCAGGCTTGTAGCAGAAGAGCCTGATGTGGCTCGATCCCATAACGCCAGGATCACGCCCTGAGCCGAAGGCAGACGCTTAACCGCTGTGCCACCCAGGTGCCCCTCTTCCACTTACTATCAAAATAAGGGTGCGTAAGTTCTGGAGAGTATATTAACTAGAAGCCTGAGTCGCAAGTGCCACAAACCTTGTATACATCAGCCTGAGCAAAAAGGAATTCATTGGATGGTTGCTCCAGTCTTGTGGACCTCAAGTCAGAGCCAGGTCCCGGTAGAGCTGGGGCTTTGGGCAGCGATGGAGCCAGGGCTGGAATGCTGCCTGCTCTCTCCCAGCTTCACCTCTGCTTCCCTGCCTGCCAGCGCTGTCTTGTGGCAGACTGGCTTTTTGTCGTTGTGGAAAACACGATTGTTGGCCTCTGTCCAGTTATATTTTTCGACTTCCATCACTGGTGACTTACTTTCCTGGTCTCAAGTGCAAGTTTTTAACCAACTCTGACCAGGGTCGGAGTCATGGTGTTCAACATGGCTGCTCCCGTGGTGGGTGGGGAGGGAGGGAGAGTTCTCAGAACAACGATGGGCTGGAAAGACAACACTGTATGTCCTGTGTATGAGGCTCCTAGGACTGCTGTGCAAAGTACCACAAACTGGGTGGCTTAAACCTCAGAAATGTATTGTCTGACAGCTCTGGAGACTAGAAGTCAGGCATCGTGGTGTTGGCAGCGTTGATTCCTTCCAAGGACTCTGAGAGGGAATCTGTTCCAGGGCTCTCTCCTAGTTTCTGGTAGTTTCCTGACAATCTTTGGTGTTCCTGGGCTTATAGAACTATCCCCTAATTCTTCCTTTATCTCCCTGTGTGTGTTTTGTGTCCAACTTTCCCCTTTTTAAAGGACACCAGTCATACTAGATTAGGGGCCCACCCTAATGGTATGACCTCATCTCAACTAATGACATCTGCAAAGACCCTATTCCCAAATAAGGTCCCATTCTCTGGGAGCTATGACTTCCGTATGTGCATTTAGGAGGAGGGGGCCCTATTGAACCCATAACATCCCATACAGGGCAGCCTCTCTCTATATAGGATATCACAAAGCAAAGAAGGGAAGCAGGAAGGAAAGACAGAGTTGTAACCTAAAATTATGAAACCCTTCAGATTTTGTCATCCAAGAGAGAAAAATAAGTAAAAACCTACACCCAGACAAAGAAATGGAGAAATGTGTGTGTGTGTGGTGATGAGGGAAGTCAGACTCGCAGGGAGAGAGATTGATGTGGATGGAATACCGCATGGCTATCACGACTCATTCGACACATCTACCTACATGGACTGTTCCATTTCTCCTCCTCAGGCCTGGGCCTCTTGAGAACGGAAGCTCTGCAGCTGCCCCTGCTCCACCAAACGTGTGGAGGCCAGCAGAGGGAACGGCCAGCGGCTTCCGGGGCCCCAGATGACAGAGGAGTCCACCCAAATCCTGAAACCCCCATCTCCTTGCACCGCCCATCTCAAGAGAAGACAGGGGTCTCCACAGCAGCAGCACCAGTGGGGGCAAATCCGCCATGATGTCACACAATCCCCCGGTGAACCCAATTCTAGCCTGTGGTGGGGGAGGGACGGATTCCTTCATGGTGTCAGTTTTTAATCAGAAGAAGTGATAAGGTACTGAACTGACCTAAATTCCATACGTAAAATTACCATAAATCAACAAGATGGAGATTTCTGCTGTCTGTGGAAATGCATTTGATTTGCAGAACAAATCAGTGGGGTTTTCCTCTTATTCCCATATTACAGATAAAAAGACTAAGGCCCAGTGAAGTTGAGAAGCTTGAATTAAACCCCAAGTATGGGTGAATTGTATGGTATATGAATTATATCTCAATAAAGCTGTTACAAAACAAAATATAACAAAATAAGTCTGCTTGATAATAAAGCCCACATATCATATATCATAGAAAATGCCTTGCTTAGGTGGGGCTACAAGAAAAAGGGGTTGTTGGAGGTTACATTTTTCTTCTTTAGGAGGGTGTGACATATCCCAAGACAGAGATTTATTTATTTTGTTATGAAAACATTCCAAGGCCAGAGTCTGACAAAACAAACTGATGTAAGCTCCATCATTCTGTGCTCTTGGGGGTGTGTCTTCCATGGAGAGTTATGCTGTCTTCTCAGAGCACGCAGGGCAGACAGAAGCCTGCTTTGCTCATGAGAGAAAAGGAAAGTTCACTCTCTCTCTCTCTTTTTTTCTTTTGGACGTTAACTCAGATCCACCACTTTTCGAAACCACATTTTGTGTGGTTTTGATGAAATCTTCATTTAATTCCTTATTTAAAAGCGCTGTACCTCTTTGAAGAGGAGATTGTCAGATACACTCAGAATTCATTCCGTTTTCATGTGGCCCTAAAAGCAAATTATTACCTTATAAGATTCATGAAAAAATATTCACGCCAATTTTTTCCAAGTCCCTGGTAAATTCACAAGCATGATGACCCCTTTGTTTCATAATTTATGGTAATGAATCCAAGTTGGATCTCATTTTATAACATATCCTCTTAGAGAAATTACTTGACTGAGGCTGTCAGTATGGATATTTGTTGAAATGACAACTTCAAAAGCCTTGTGAGCTCTGTTCACAAGCCACAGGAGGAATGAAGGTGACATAGGAAAGTCTTTTAGTGATCTCAGATGAGGTGATAAGGAAAATAATCTACTCACTGCCAAAGCCAAGTCATACAATGGGAGGAAGTCAGTGACATACACAATGGATTCCTTTCTCTTGAAAACCATGGTCTGGACACATTTCAGTAACTTTCTTCTTCAGACACGAGCAGTGAACCACGAGAAACCATGAGGTCTGTCATTCTGCATGGGGCACTTTAAAAATGCTGACTTGCTGCCATGGGCGTTTGCCCCGGGTACTGAGCAACATGAAAAATGCAAATTGTCCGACAATGTGGCTTATATAAGCCATTCGCAAGGGGAAAACAGATATGATATGATTTATTGTGATTTGATACAATACTGCATTTTATTATAAACATAGAAGGCCAATTCTTTTTTTTTAATTTTTTAAAAATATGTTATGTTTGTCACCACACAGTACATCCTTAGTTTTTGATGTAGGGTTCCATGATTCATTGTTTGCATATAACACCCAGTGAACAATGTAATATGTGCCCTCCTTAGCACCCATCACCGGGCTAGCCCATCCATATTCTCTCATGATTCCTGTTCCCCTCTGATTTCCCCCAAGACTTCAAAGAAGCAGTTAAGAGTTGTTGTCTTTGGGAAAAATAAACTGGGACTGATGATGTCTTTTACCTGTCATGGTTAAAAAGATTTTATGCTGAAGGTATTGGGAATATTAAAATTAATGAGTAAAGAAAATAAAGAGAAAACAAAGTAGTGAGTTGCCACTTCAAAGAGAAGAGGACGCCAGAAGTGCTGGGCTTGTCCCATGGGAGTGGACCCCAGCAGCCCATCACTTGCCGACCCACCGGTAAAATTAATTACAGGTACAGCTTCGTCTGTATCTGAATGGCCTTGGGTGCTGGTTGACCCCTTTCGATCCTTTACACCGTCCAAGGAAACACCAGGAGATGACAGCACATTGCAGGGGATGGCTGAGGCTTCCAGGGGTCCCCACGCTCTCCGCTGGACCTTGCTGACGTAGTAATAATGGCACATAGAGAACACCATCATAAGCACGGTGGTGGCTATTGTTAGAATATGTACCATAGCGTTTCAGTAAGTAGTTAGGTTCTCCAAAACTGGAGAGAGTCACAGATGGAAAAAGGTTTGGGATTTGAGGGAAAGAATACTGCAGTCTTCATTGTTAGGATAACCAACAACAAAAAGCGAACTTTGCAGAGGTTAAGTTTTGACCTTCTCCTGAACCTTCCTGCTGGGTTGAAATTTTAGGAACATGTATTCTGTGAGACTTGTAGAATGCAGTGTGATTTATTTTACTTCGCTATTTAAACTGTATGCTTTTATTGTTTTAAAAACTGCATATTCATGTGGAAAAAGAAACATCTGTTTTCTGGGCCTTCTAAACTTTCTCTTAAATACCATTTCATTCTCAATATTCCACCTTCCTCCAGCTGTAGGTTTTATCTGCTGGAAGAGAATAAGAAATGGGGGTGTGTTTTAAAAATCAGTGCTGCGTGATGTGATGAGCACTGGGTATTATACTAAACTAATGAATCATTGAACGTTATATCAAACACCAATGATGTACTCTACCTTGGCTAATTGAATTTAAATAAAAAATAAATAAAATCAATGCTGATGGGTTCCAGCATCAAATCAAAAGATGAGTATTTCCAGTGAAAGATTTCAAAGGTTAAAAATAACACTTAATTTGTGTGTGTGGGGGGGTTTAAAATAGAATATAAGATTTTGAAAAATTCGGCGAAGTGTCAGGGTAGGCTGCAAAGAGTATATTGACATGCAAATATCAGCCAGTTGTGTTTTCTGACTCAAGATGATTTGCTCTGCTCTGTCTGATTTCTCAAATGTGACAGACCTGTAGGATAACCCTCTTTTCCAAAGTACAACAGAGAAAACTGGACTCTGGAGATACGGCCTTGTTTCCATATTTCTTTCCCTTAAAGTGCTATGTTTATTCATACCCCAGAGCCTTTGCACTTACACTTCCTTCTCCTTGTAACGCTCTTTCCTAAGAGTGGCACTTTGTTCCTAAGGCTGCCCTTGTTTCACCATTTAGGTCTATGCTAGACTGAATAATGACCTCCAGTGATGCCTACATCCTAGTTTTGGAACTTGTGAATATGTCACCTTACACGGCATGAGGGACTTTGCAGATGTGGGTAAGGAACTTGAGATGAGATTATCCTGCATTATTTGGGTGGGTCCCATGTAATCATGAGAGTCTATATAGGTGAAGGAAAGAAACAGGAGATTGAGTATCAGATTCAGAGATTTGAAGGTACTGGCTTTGGAATCAGGGGAAGAGGGCTACGGTTAAGAAACGCAGGCAGCCTCTAAAAGCTGGAAAAGACAAGGAAATGGGTTCTTCCTAGAAACCTGCTGATGACTTGATTTTCGCTCAATGACACCCATGTTGGAATTCTGACCTTCAGAACTGTGAGGTAATAAATTTGCCTCATTGTTTTAAGTCACCGAGTTTCTGGTAATATGTTACAGCAGCAATAGGAAACTAATACAAAGTCTTAACTCAAATATCACTGATTAGAAAGAACTTCATACCCTAACTGAATAGTCTCAGTCACTTTACAGTATTATCTTCTTCATGGCATTTGTCAGTACTTGGAACTACTACTTTAGACACTAAGCACATTAAAAAGTTTTTTCCTTCTGTTAGCACACGAACTCTTTAGGGACAGCAAGGACTCTGTCTTGCTCGACTCTATGGTCCCAGCATCTTAGAAGAGCGTCTGGCACAGAGTAGCTGCTCACATAATGTGCGACACTTCCTTTCCAGTCATTCTTCCTTCTCCTCTCCTTTTTCAGGATATATCTGGCAGAAGGGGGGAGAACACACTATTTTAATTTTAAATATATATATATATAANTAAACACTGAGTGGGAGCGAGTGTCCTCTGATCCCCTCCTCTCTCCTGATTACCTTTCTACTCAAGCTTGGGAATAAGTCAGCCCAACCAAGTTATTCTAGAATTTCATCAGATTGTTCAGCCAAGAAGGAGGCTGAAATTCCAAGATTCAGATCTCTGGTAAATTTCCTGAGGGATGTAACTTGGGCCTGAGCTTGATGTACTCCCTGATATGATATTATCATTCATTTGTGACTTTTTGGAAGCCTTCTATGGCATGTACAGTGGAAGAGATCGGCCGGTGGAGTGAGTGGAGGCATTCCTCAAATGCCTGTGCTTGGCACACAGGGTCCTGCCTTGCTGGGCCACCATGGACTCATTCATTACTCACTCTCTTCTGTGTAGGTTATGTTCTTAGGCTCCCAAGAATTTTTGCTGCTCCCTTAAAACACTGTACTTCCGTGCCCTGTGTCTTTCTCATGTTGTTCCTGAGCCTAGAAAGTCTGTCTCCGTCTTGTCCACTTGGTGAACTTGTGTCTTCCTTCAGAGAACGGGTCTCCTCTTCTGCTTCCCATCACATTTCCCCTGGGTAGCTGCTATCGACTACGAGTTAGAACACAGGCACGTCTTCACGGTCATCTGTCTGAAGGCAAGGCCATTGTCTTGTGAGCTCTTGAATCCCCAATGCCTAGCCCTGGAACCACCATGGTTATTTGTTGGAGGACAGCGTCTCTCTCCTGTGCTGGACTGGACCAGGACCACGCACTATTCATTTCTGTATCTTGGAACAGTGAAGTGGTCCAGAGTGACACTGAATGCATGTTTAATGACTAGACTTAAATTAAATGGCATGGATGGTAGAAACTACTCACTATCCCCTGGTGATATTCTTAGCTTGAAAGAGTTTGGCCTTTGGCTATTGAGAACATTTTTCGATTTTACAGCTTACTGTGGCCAAGCAAGCAAGTTCTGGCCAATGAAATGTGAGCAGAGATGTCACCTCCTAGGACACCTAGGAACCTCCATTGAGATATGGATGGTATGTGCCCCCTTTGACACTTTTTGGGTCTATCTCCCATTTTTCTGTCTGGAATGTGGATGCCTCTAGTCATGCAGTGTCAGAATCCCAATGTGGTGTCCCGTGGCTAGTAACAGTGGGATACTGTTGATACTCCAGGCCTGGGACAAAAGAAATGAGTAGTTATTATTGGTATCTAGGTGAAGAGGGCTGTGTGGAGAAAGCCACCCATCAGGAGCTATAAATATTCATGGAGAGAATCAGATAGCCCTCAGGGAGATCGCTAAGGGAATAAATATCTGACCTGACTTTTCTCTGTCCTCAAATCAATGTTCTCCATAAGCTGAACTGTGTGGAAATCGGAAAGTGAGAGAGCCCATTGATGTGGGTACCTCCAGGGGCATAGCAGATGAAGAAGGATGGAGAGTGGGTATGGCTGGGTAAATAAAAGATAATCAGTGCATTTGGGTAGATCTATTTTCTCATTTTAAAAGCAAGGAAATTGGATTTAATAATCTCCACTATTCTTTCTGCTTGTAATATTCAAACTGGATTTTTTGTATTAATTGGTTTCGCTTTCTCAGAACTTCATGCCAAGGCTATAGGGCAACCTACAGTTAGACATTCCAGAGTATCAGTTACAGACTAATGTTCCAACTCAAAATCATAATAGTTGTTGAATAGAAGACACATGGAACAATGGTCATATTAACAAGCACAGAAACACAGGGCACCTGGGTGGCTCAGTCAGTTGGGCATCCTACTCTTGGTTTTGGCTCAGGTCATGATGTCAGGGTTGTGGGATTTAGCCCTGTGTTGGGCTCTGTGCTCATTGGGAAGTCTGCTTGAGATAATCTTCTTCCTCTCCCCTTCCTTCTGCCCCTAACCCCTCTCACAACCTCTCTTTCTTTCTAAAATAAATAAATATATATATATTTTTAAAAGTACAGAAACAAATCCACACAGTTGATTTTATGATAAAAGTAACACTGCAGTGCAGTGGCAAAAGGATTGGGTAGTCTATAACAAATCACGCTGGGTCAATTGTATATGGACACAGAAAAAATAAATCTTAACCTGTAACCCATACACACTTCCATATGGACTGTCAACCTAAATGCAAAAATAAGTGAGTAAATAAAGCTTCTAAAGAAAACATAGGAGAGTATCTTCATGACGTTGTTGTAGGCTAAAAGAATGGACAAAAGACTTTAACAGCACTTCATAAAATAAGCATATCCAAATGGCAAATTAACATAAGCTAGGAGTTCATCTTCATTAGTTATCATCAGAATGTCTAAGATTTCAGAGACTGTTGATAAAAAGTCTTGGCAAGGATGTGGAGCAACTGGAACTCCCATATGCTGCTAATAAGGGTACAAACTGGCACAATCACTTCCTAGTATCTACTAGAAATAGGTTTTCTAGTATCTACTAAAATTGATCATACATAAAATATATGACCCAGAAAAACTAGGTTTATCCACAAAAGAAATCCATACATACATCCACTAGAAGACATAATCTAAGAATATTCACAGCAGTATTATGTAGGAGAGGCAGAAACTTTAAACAACCCAAGTGGGAATCAACAGTAGAATGGATACATGGCTTGTGGTATTTTCATAAGGAAATACTGGTAAAGACCAATAAAAATAAATAATTGTTATATGTGGTAACAAAGCTGAATCTCATGAAAAGTATATAGTATGGTCATATTTATACAGACTTTAAAAACAAGCAAAACAATAATCAATGCTGTCAGAGAACAGAGTTATGCTTACTTTCTGGAGGTGTGTAGGGACTGGAGAAGGGCAAGAAGTCAACTACTGGGGTGGGCTGGTAAATTTTATTTCTTGATGTTGGTTTTGGTTCTCTGGGTGTGTTCACTTAATGAAAGCTCTTTGTACACCTATTTGTGTGCCTGTGTCTATAAATACAAACTTACTGACTCTAATAAGTAAGTGTTATTATTTAATACAGCTTTTTTTTTTTTTTAATAAAAGCAGGGGCAGGACCCTGAGAACCAGCCCTTCTCTATTCAATATGAACATAAAGATCAGGACAAGAGCATGTCTGTACTGTCAATAAGGAATTAAACACAGCGCAAACTTTCAAACAGGGTTTCTTTGAATAGGTGTTCAAAACCAAAAAGGTTTCTTTAAGTGTTTTGTAAAACCAAATTTTACTGCAGTGTGGAGTCCTAGGTATTGTGTCAGAAATCAGATGCAATGAGATCATTTTCTTTTGCTTGCATTTTTGTCTGATAAAGAAAATAAATCTGTCTGCCAGAACAAAGAATTGCCTCAGATGAGAATATATTGAAAAAAAGGCAGCATTATTTTCAACTCCGAGGGCCTAAAAGAAAAATGATAGCAGGTTTAAAAGAAAGAATTCTCTGTCCTGGGAAAGATTAAACTTTTACACACTTTCTGAACAATTTAACATTTTTAAAGTAAATTCCAATTACTTCCAACACCTTTAGGTGAATGACCAGAAAGACACATCAACATAGAATTATAATAAAAATGTCTTTGATAACCAAAACATCCAAAACATGAACCGTGTTGAAGACCAGAGGGGTGGGAGGAGTTTTACCATAAAATCTATCTACACCAAAGTTCCTCCAATTGGGCACCACATTTCACTCTGACTGTCCTAGTGGCCAAGGCAAAAGAAAAACTTAATAAATTATTTAGCTCTCATTTTTAAAAAAAAGAAAGAAAAGGAAAGAAAGATGTGTGCTAGTCCAACGCAACAGACAAACATTCCTTGCATATTATGAGAAAGTAATTAGAAGGATCGTTTACAGAAGGTTGAAAACATAATAAAAATTGTCATTGCTGTAAGTTTTATAGTATAGATGAAAACATTTTTAATTATCTCTGGCAAAAGGCAAGGCTGTAACAACATTGAGTCATGGTTTCTTGAAGGCACAGTAAAATGTATATGCTCCTGGTGCTTTCAGCCGGCACTGAAGTGACTGTAGTGCTGGGGGTGGGGGTGGGGAGTGGTGGATTTCTGTCATCCCTGTTTCCTTGGCCACACCACTCTGGGGCACAAGTAGAGTAAGGCCCCACAGTGTGTCTGGCCCTGTCCTTAATCAGCACTACAGAATGCCGGCCCCCCACCCCCCAGCCGTTCATGGGCAACACCAGGGCTGGCCATGGGTGCTCTCCTGCGTGGTCCTCTCCGCTGCCATGTGACCTCTGCACTCAGCTGGCTCCCTGAGGCGATGCGTGTGTTGTGGCGTGATGTATGCCTTTCCCCTGAGGACACCCATGTCACTGAGCTGCTATAGCCGTGCTGCAAAGCCACGAGACGAGTCCCCTGCTGCTGCAGCTGTCGGCACGGATCTCTGTCTCTCTCTCTTGTCCACTTACTGTAACGCCTCCCTCCCATNGAGCTGCTGCTGCAGCTGTCGGCACGGATCTCTGTCTCTCTCTCTTGTCCACTTACTGTAACGCCTCCCTCCCATTCCTCTTCTGTCCGGGTTGGGCTGAGGTGGTCCTGGCACATGCTCTTGCCATTTTGGGCTCCCAGCCATTTTCATCCCAACCCCAAGTCACCATAACTCCCTCTCCTGCTCTCCATTCAAACGTTGCCCACTGGGGCCCCTGGCGCGGTCATGCTCTTGTTTCCTAATGTCTCTTCTCCTTTGGGACCCAGCCACTGGGGGCAAGACCAGAAATGTCCCGAGTTCAGATAAAGTGTGGGGTTAATCACCCCTTTCCTCTCTAACATGAGCCTATCAACTTGAACCAAGCTTGTGTGACAGACTTTATTCCCTTAGACTAAAGGCTTCCCCAGGGTGGGGGATCTTCTGTCGGGAATGCCCAGGGATGTGAGTGCAGGGGGATCAAGGCTGGAATCTGAGCAGGGATGCCAGGGGCATCAGCATGACCCTAATACCATTCCCTTCACGTGTTTATGTCTGTGCTTCCATCTTGTCTCAAGCCAGCCTCTTCCAGAAAGTGCACATTCCTCTTCTGGCCTTGCGTCATCCCAGAGAGGAGGCTCCATGTGAGTCACGAGAGTCTGGGTTGCTTAACTGCTGCTTCATGCTGGGCCCTTGGTGGCATTATTTCTGCTTTTTATAATCAATCAGGAAGGGAAGCGCTGGTCTTCAAATTTTAAAGATGGCGAGGTTAAGCGGTAAGGTTAAGTGACTCGCCCATGGCCGCACTGAGTGAGTGGTGGAGCTGACCGAAGGCCAGATTCGTGAGAATCGAGCCCGGCCTTGTCTTGATGAAACGGTTGAGTATTACACAGTCCTTGGAATCAGAGCCTTCTCGTGAACAGCTTTCTTGAGGCACATTCATCTTCTTTTCCGAGCATTTAAGACACAGATACAAGTCCCCAACACACACCTTTTTGAGTCTTGGCATCAAGTCTGCTCCTTTTTATCTTTGGACATTAATTCCATGCACTCATCATTTTTTAACTAAGGGAAGCTTCCAGCTTTCATATACTAGGAATGCATTCCAGGGTTGATCAATTCAAATTCCTTCGCTTCGCATGGCTTATTCCTGTAGAAATCCCCTGGGCTTGCCCAGGGGGAGGAAGACCTCTCCGTGCCCTGTTAGCACCCCGCCTAAGCCCTTTCTCTGAAAGGGACATTTCTTGGTCTATTTTTCTCCCTTTTCCCCACTCTCAGTTCCATTTAGGGATTCCTGTGCTGCCCACACCTGCCTCCTCAGTGGAACACGGGACTATCTTCTGGTCATGTGACTGATTCGCTCAGCTTAGGCCCCGAATGCCACCCCTGAACCAGACCGAGTCCCAGGACACTTTCCAGAAATGCTGAGGCAAAGACACGCTGTCCTTTGGCTGGATCTGAACAAGGAAGCATGTGGCACAGGTCATCTTCAGACTGAAGGAGTGCAGCCAATACCCCAGAAGACAAAAGGGGGAGGGATGGAAAGGGACCCCGGGGACGGAGCCACGGAGAGGGAGCCAGCTAAGGCAGACCTTTTCGGGGAGTTTTCAATCATGTGAGCCAATAGACTTCCTTCCCTGTTCCAGCCTGATGGAGCCATCCTTTCTGTCGCTTGCGTTACAAGCATTATAGACATACATTGTGCAATACTGAATCACGTTTGTTTTTTTTTTAAGATTTTATTTATATATGTGACAGAGAGACAGCCAGCGAGAGAGGGAACACAAGCAGGGGGAGTGGAAGAGGAAGAAGCAGGCTCCCAGCGGAGGATCCCGATGTGGGACTCCATCCCCGAACGCCAGGATCAAGCCCTGAGCCGAAGGCAGCCGCCTAACGACTGCGCTACCCAGGCGCCCCACTGAACCACGTTTTTAATAACTCTCCTGCTAGATGGCGACCTGCCTGATCCCTGAGAGAATATCATTTGAATGAATAAATGAAGGGGCCAAAGAAATGAGGGAAGAGATGTTGAGGGCTCATTTAAGGCCATTGCCACTTCCCTAGCTATTCATTTCTTTCAATTCGCAACCAGTTACCAATTAATGAGCTGAGCAATTCTTGGTGGCAAGAAGCCCCAGTCCTTCAGAACTTAAAAACCTTGCAAAGTGAGAAATAACGTGAAGAGAATGCCGAGGAAGGACCTGCATCTCTTATCATGCAGGAAACAGAAGACTCTGATGCATCCATTTTTCAAATCAGGATCTTGGCAAAGAAAACCCTCCCTCTGCAGGGATGTTGCCATTTGACTCTAAGCTCAGAAAGGTTGGTATTTGGAGGCCCCCACAGCCCCCTGTTCCACAAATGAAGGCACAGGATGAGGTGGGGGGGGTTGAGTGGGTGTGGGTCTTTCAGTCTTTACTGTAGGAATCTAACGAGTATCCGATGCTTTTATGAGCATTTATGTGCAGCCCTCTCCCGCCCCCCATTCCAGGCCACATTTTCCATTGAGTCTCAAAAAAGTAAAGTTGTCACTGAAGCCTCAGGAGCAAAAGAGCATGTGTGGGGATAGATTTCTCGCAGTTTCCCCTGGTTTTGCCTGCCCTGGCTTTTACCCCACTCGTCCCCCTCCCCCTCCTCACTAGAACAGCTATGCTTTTCGGGAATTGCTGGTTAGGAGGATATGCCCGCCTCGGCCTCTTGCTTTTACAGCATCAAAGGTCAGGGGCCGTGAGCCCTGGGCAGGAAGCATTGCATACATAACTTTGAGTTAGCAAATCGGAACTAAAGGCTTTCAGACAGCAGCTGGGAGGAAATAACAGATGACAGAGAGCATCGTTCCAAGAATCAGGTTCTAGGACTGGCTCTGCCACTATTTTTGGGACTCTTGGCAAGTCCTTAGGCTTCTCTGGCCCTCAGTTTCTTCAATATCAAAGCAGGGAGGTTCTGGGTAACAAGATAAGGCCAGATGGCTGCTACCACCTGAGACATCCCACTGGCAACCAGCGGAAGGAGGACAAAAGTCATTTTTCCAGTTCCTCTGCAGTTTGTCTCACCAACACCTATAGCTGTCTGAGAGCTTGTGTCCTGAATTCCTTCTCTCGTCCCCACAGATGGCCAACAGCATCCCCCTCCTCACTCAGACGGTCTCGTTTCCAAAAGGTTCATGCTCCCTGCCAGGCTTTCCTATTTAGGAAGAGGGAAAGTAATATTCACTTGTCAGGTGCTATGGTTTGAACATTTGCATCCCCTCAAAACTCATATGTTGAAATCCCACCCCCGACGGTGATGGTGTCAGGAGATGGGAACTTCAGGAGGTGCTTAGGTCACGAGAAATTTTGAATGGGCTTAACACTTTATAAAAGAGTCTCCAGAGAGTTTTCTAGCCCATTCCACCAAGTGAAGAGAAAATGAGAAGTCAGTGACCCAGAAGAGAGCCCTCATCCGGCCAGGCTGATGCCCTGGTCTCAGACTGCCAGCCTCCAGGATGGCGAGAAATACATGTCTATTGTTTATAAATGACCCAGTCTGTGTATTCTGTTATAGTAGCTCAAAGAGACTACGATGGACCCCAAACTGTGGGGGTCACGACTGAGAGACCACCTGGAGGGGTAGCACAAAGAACCACGCACCTGTACAAAAGCACAGTCCAATGACTCTTCTATCAACTGCCATTTATTCATTTTTTAATTCACTCATTCAACAAATATTTATGATGAATTCATTCACTCACTCAGCAAATCTTACACTGCCAGGAATTTGGGGGTATAAGAGTAACCAAGGTATAGACATTGTTTTCTTGTTGTTTTGTAGGAAATATGGATTAATAAGTAGCCCTAAAAACACTTAATTAAATTGCTTTTGATAGAGAAGCCATGGAATAATATAGGAGTACCCATGAGGGGCACCTATGTCCCTAGACTTTCCAAAGGAAATGACACATAAAGATGAGCTCCAGGATTAGCCAAGGAAGAAGGGATGGGGAGGGTCTACAGAGAGGGTTCCAGGAAGGAACAGCCTGTGTGAAGGCCTGAAGGTAAGAGAAGACACAGCAGGTTGCAACAGCGATTGCATGAGGATAAGGGTGGGAATGGGTGGAAGCTTGAATAAGGTAGTCATAATAAGGTACTGCTGTAGATTCCTGAGCAAGATGATGGCCAAAAATGCTTTAGGAAAACAATTCAGGGAGAAGTAGAGTGGGTATTGGCAATAAGGACGACAAGGACTAGAGTGCTGTCCATGAAAACCGAGACTACAGAACTGGTAGCCACTGACTGTCTTTCACATTAGCCTACGCCCTACTTGGAGAGCCTAGAAAAGAACTCCGTTAAGTAATAAATGAACCCAAGAACTGTCATCCATTGGGTGGAATTTGCCTGATATTCACCTGGACTTAGTTAGTGTTGTGGTTTTCAAACTGTGTCCAAAGATCCCTAGGGTTTCCCAGAGGCGCTCTAGAGACCCCATTCAGCCAGAATGGTTCTGTTGATCTATTTTGGACAAATGGACACTTGAAAACCACTAGTCTACTTTTTCTACAGTGTGCATGTTCTGTCCAAAGCCCAGTGTTCCTGGTGATTATTAAGTTTGGATTTGTGTGTGTGTGTGTGTGTGTGTGTGTGTCCAGACCACTATCTTCTCTCTCAGAAGTTTCCTAGCAGCAACCCCATCCAAACCCCGACTAGAGATGTGATTGCTCTTTTTTCTGTTGTTCTGTTTTCTGTTGCCCTGCCCTCCCTGCCTAATTCCGGACCCAGTTCAACAAAGAAAAACCTTCCTCAGCAGTCCTCTCCATTTTAATTCTCTTGCAGCTCTTCTCTGGAGGGTAAAAAAAAAAAAAATTACTGTCAACACCAGTCATAATAAAGCATGAAAACTGACTGGTGAGTTTTCGTTCAGTCAAACTTCTTGAAGAGAAACAGAAAACAACAACAGTATTTTTTTTCTTGACTAGAATGATCATTTCCCAAAGGAAATAACAGAAGTTCTGCATTTTGTGGGAAGGGAAGAAAGGTACAGATAGGAGGGAGGTAGGGGGCGTGCAGGTACGGTCCCTGGCTCACAGAAGTTGTTCAATAAATGGTGGGTTCATAGACTCTTTCATTCCTTCTACAAACTCAAATGCTAATCTCTATGAGGGTATTTTATTTGCCTCCTAAGCTCTCTCTTGGCAAAGCCAACAAAGTCACCATGTAAAGGACAGGTGGTGTCTGTCAGCTGGCTTGCATGTTTCCCAGGTTACCCAAGTTCAGCACAGTGAGCAAGAATTAAAGGCTCTCAGACCTGGAAAGGGCCTTGAAGAATGACCCGAAGTCAATCGCCCAGAGAGATTCCCCACTTGTTTGTGCAGGCCCAGCTTCTCTGTCTTTGCACAACTCTGATAGAAAGCCCTTCCCAATATTGAGTTGAAATTAATCACCTGTAGCTTCTCTCTATTGACTCAAGAAATCCAGAGTGGGAGACGGGAGGCAGCACAGAATTATTCTAACTCCTCTCCCTCTTGGCAATCCTCAGAATACTGGAAGGTGGAGACTAAGTTCTCTGAGTCTTCTTGCCTCCAGGGTCCCTGTATCCTAGTCTTTCAAACATTTCTGTAAAATGGGATTTTCAGATCCAAAGTTGTCTTGGTCCCTCTCCACTAAGAAGCTTTACTTTCCTGCTCCTTAAAGCATGCTGCCCACAGTAGAAATACCTCTGTATCGCCTGGCCAGTGCAGAGGAGAAGGGACTCAATTCTGTCTGATTCCAGAGCCGACTGCTCGCTACCAGCTTTGGCAAGTTTCTTAACCTCTAGGAACCATGGTTTAATATGTAGCCTCATGTAAGGTGCCAACTCAACTGACCCACGGCTCTTTTATTCTTTAGTCACATATTGCGTGTGTGTGTGTGTGTGTGTGTGTGTGTGTGTTTGTCCAAATGTCAGAATTTCAATTTATCTTATAAAATTGTACCTGTTAGATTCAGGTTATTGTTTTTTTCCTAGCTTTACTGAGGTATAATTAACAAAACCGCAATGTATTTAAAGAGTACAATGTGATAATATGTTGTATGTATACATTCCCACCAATGAGTCAACACCTCATGTATTTGTGGGTGTGCTTGTGAGAAAACTTAAGTTCTTGTCTCTTAGCAAATTTCAGTCAGACCCTACGATATTATTAATTATAATCACCGCATTTACACGAGATCCTCAGAACTTACTTGTAACTGAAAGTTTGTACCCTTTTGCCAGCCCCTCTCCATTTCTCCACCCTGCTGCCCCCCACAACCACAGTGCTCTACTCCGTTTCCATGAGTTTGACTTTTTTTTTTTTCAAATTCGACGTATAAGGGGTACCATGTCGTATTTGTCTTTCTTTGCCTGGCTTATTTTATTCAGCAGGACATTGTTTAATGTGAGCACACTTGAAAAACAAACAAACAAACAAACAAACAAACAAACAAAAAACAAGCCCAAGCCCTCTATAGCTTTATCTAAATAACTAATAAAAATGTGTGCATGGTTGTAATAAAGAACCAAGACCGGCTACTATTAGAAAACCTCCTTTGGATTGATTCTGTTGTTAACCGGCACATTTTGAGTGAGTAATAATCCACATAATTTCATTTTTCTTTTGTGAATAATTTTCCCTGTTAAGCAAAGGAATATGTGAAATTTTGTCAAATGACTTGGACAAGTCCAGAAACACCAGGGCTCCTGTATTTTCTTTCTTTACCAGCCCAGGAAACTATCACAGTAGGCAATGTGTTCCCTGCGAACTCCTTCAGCTTCTAGTGATCATGGCTCTTGTGCCTCTATGTTTATGACTTACTTTAATGACTCACTTGGGAATCTCATTGAGGAATAGAAAAAAAAATTTTTTTCTAAAAGAATGATAATTAATTAAGGTAATGCTAGCAATCCCCACATCTCAGTGGTAGCACTTTATTTCTCATTCATGTGAAGTCTGTAAGGGGCATTCCTGCTCAGTGAAGGATTCTATCTCCAAGCAGTAATGCAAAGCTCTTCGCTTCCTCCTTCTTTTATTTTATTTTATTTTATTTTATTTTATTTTATTTTATTTTATTTTTTATTTTATTTATTTGACAGAGATAGAGACAGCCAGCGAAAGAGGGAACACAAGCACGGGGAGTGGGAGAGGAAGAAGCAGGCTCATAGTGAGGAGCCTGATGTGGGGCCCGATCCCATAACACTGGGATCACGCCCTGAGCCGAAGGCAGACGCTCAATGACTGCGCAACCCAGGCGCCCCAGCTTCCTCCTTCTTGTGGTTCTGCGAGCCTCCTGATGGATCTGCCTGATGCAAAGAATAATGCAGGGTTAAAAGAAAATGATTGCAATAAAGATACTGAAGAGAATCTCAAACTAACAGGGGAAGAAAAGAAAAACAAAAGCAGGGATCAAAGAAGTATAGAGTATGTGGCACACTCAGACTCAGGTATGTGGGGAAGGTTTGAGGGATGCGGCCGCCTTGCATCAATGAACAAGGAGGGAGCCAGGAAATCCATCCCCTGACTTCACTGTCCTCCTCCTGGGTTCCACATTTTAAAAACTGAACCATTAGCCGAAAAGGCAGGGGAGTTCACTGATCTTCTCCATGGGGGTTGGCCTTTGGGGCACAATAGAGGGAGAAGGGCAGAGTGGGTCTTTAGAGGCAAGCCAAAGATAGTACAGAATCACAACATTTCTGAGGTGAGAGTAGCACAATCCGACTTGTGTTTCACAGAGCTGAGTTTGGTGGCGGTGGAAACAGGGGCTGGACAGGGGAGATACTGGGAGCAGAAAGACCTTAAAGAAGGCAAGGGCTAGGCAACACAGGGCAAGGGTAGGACGAGAGGCAAGGGCGAAACATTGGAATCTGTGAATTCCCGGATGTGAGAGGCAAAAAAAAAAAAAAAAAAAAAGCCGAAGGGGACTATAAAGCCATGGTTTTAAAAGAAGATGATGAGTTCATTTGAGGACAAATTACCTTGGGACATCCATATAGAGATGTCCTGAGTCAGCCGAGCCCCAGGGGAACTGATATTGTCATCTGGTTCTGTTGCCTTCTGGAAAGTGCTCAGAAACGTGCAGATAATCAGGCCTGGCCCAAAGCAAAACTGTAGCTGCCTATCTAAATCATGTCTCTCTTAACAAAAAAAATCTCTGGTGAGCAAAAGTTATTTTATACGAATTCCGTATCTTCAGGAATGGTTTATTTCATGCTATATTGATTGCATTGGTTTCCAGAAGATGCATGCTAGAGATGAGTACGAGGCAACAAGTGCTACCTGTAATTTAAAATGAATTTAAAAGTGCATGTTGGCTTATCTCCCAGAAGGATGGAACTGAATCCGAGTTTGTAAATGTTAGCATTAGTCTCAAATGCATGTGTTAAAATATAGATTGACTCTGCAATCATCGCTTAAAAACATAAAAATCAACACAACAGTTCACCAGGCTCAGACTCCTGCTTGCCAAATATTTGTCCAAAATTAAGGTCACTTTGATATCGTAACAAATTCAATACTCAAACTTATCCTTGACTGGAATATTAGAAATAGCTTTTAAGAAATACAAAATTAATTCTAAATTGAACCTAAGTAAACAAATCGGGAATTTAACGTGGGTGGAATTAATCTACATGTAGTGCCAAAAGTCCTTTCATTTTTTAAATATCTTTACCCTCAACTATTTACAGTGATTATCTTTCCAGAGGGATTTGGTTAATTTTAGGTTGAACTATTTTAAGTAAAAATATCTGACCATCTTTGTATTTTCATATTTATAAATTGAAGTACAAACAGCTACTGTTACATTAAGGCAGTATCGATTACAAAAGATCAGAAAAGCACGTTGAAAACAAAAGGACTTAAAATTGTGCATAAGATTCAGGATAAATTAGGCATGTGATGTTTAATCACATGTATAATATCTCACAAGACTAGCGGGTGTCATAAACATTTACTCCGACAACATTTGCAGAAAGTGAGTCACATTTCAAGGATGGTTGACTTTTCAGGGCCCTCAGTAAGTAACTTGGAACATGTCCATTTCTTCTTCTAAAAAAAAAAAAGTTTCCCTACAAAAAGAATATTTCCCTGAAATATTTTTGGATCTTAGTTACTGTGGCCCGAATTATCAGTTATTCTAAACAACGTAGGCTGGGCTATGCCGTGGAAGCAAACAACCCTAAATTCTCGGTGGCTTAAAACAAGGTTCATTTCTCACTCGGGTGTTCTGTCCATTGCCCTTCAATGGGGCCTCTGTTCCACACGTGTACTCAGGGAGCAAGGCTGCTGGGGCCGCCACTAACTGCAATATTGCTAAAGACAGCAAGACAGGGATAATCACTGGTAAACCCTTAAAGTCTCCCACCTGGAAGACATACGTATCGCTTCCATTTCCATGTTACTGGTGGAAGCAGACAATATGGTGGTGTCTAACAGCAGGAAGGTAGGGAAGGGTAATCTTAATCATGCCCAGAGGAGAATTGGAAATTTTAGTGAAAAGCACCAGTGTCTACCACACCCACCTTTCTTAGAATTTTGTTTTTTAGTTTCAGAAGAGAGTTGCCGGATCAAGTGAAGTCAGAGAAGACTTGAACTTGGCGTTTGGGGTTCCTGGATTTCAAGGACAGAAACAGTACTGGAGTCAACAGGAGCTGGGTCATCTGGACATAGATCAGCTTGTCCTGAATGTGGCCTGACAAGGAAATTTGCAGAGCTGCTAGGAACATAAAGCCTGGTGAGCAAAGGGTGTATGGCCACGAACAAGTCAGAGTGAGGGAACATTCCTTTTTGAAAGAGCAATCTCCCTTCTGATCTCTCTGCCCCAAAAGCTGCTCATTCTTGAACAGCTCTAGCGTTTTTAGCTTAGGAACGCCTCATCTTTTGTTGCTTAGGGAAATACTTCCTGCCAAGTGGTTTTAATTTTCTTTATAGCTCCTTTTTTTCTTGGTATCATCTGTATTTAGTTGAGAAGAATAGTTGGGGAAGACATTAATCTGAACCATTCTAGTTGCTTATTTTCCAATTCATTACTTTTTACTTTGGATCAACTGACTTTTACGTTTTCACATTTTTTTTCTCCCTTAAGTGGCTCACAATGTTGATTCTCAGGATTTTTGAAGAATATAATAATTTGGCATTAATCGTCTTGTCCTAAATTGGACCCAAGCACATACTGGTTTTCCTGCCCACTCTAATTTTTGGTTTAAATCTCTTCTGAAACCAGGTGGTATGCAATTAAAGTTGCTTCTTTTTATTTATTTATTCCATTATGGAATAGGTTCTTCCAAATTTTGAACAATCAAGAAATTCCATTAAACCGTTCTATAATCAGGATGCAGTGAGCTTGGAATGATTTTAAGCCGGAGTTTGCTTTGAGGATGGTCAAGATGAAAGCTCACGTTGGCAAAGAGTAAGAGTTTAGGATGGAGTCTAAGCCAAGTCTTTATGGAGGGTTCCATCAACCAGTGGGCCCTGGAATTGCTGTGATTGCTGGCTCTCAGATTTCTGGAGGAGAGAAGAGAGAAAGAAGGAACCAGTTAAGTCCTCTCCTCAGAGAGCTCCTCATTCCCCGTTCCTAAGGACAAATTATTTAACAAGTTGGCATTCTTTTCATGTGGTTAGAGTGAGTATAAATGAAGGCCCACATGCTAACCACCCATAGACTGAGTTTCATAAAACAAGTTAATGTTTCATTATTTTTTAAAAGTATCAATACACTTCATTTTTTTACAGCCTTTTTAGTTCCACAGCAAAATTGAGGAGAATTTCCAGAGTTTCCATGTACCGCCATCCCCACATGTGTGCAACCTCCCCTCCCTCCCCCCGCCATCCATATTCTACACTGGACCTGTACATTAGGTCATTTCTACTCCAATGCCCTCTTTTTCTTTATGTAGATCTGAGTTTCTGACCTCTCTCAGTTTCCTCTCTTAAAAGAACTTCTTTTAACATTTCTTGCGAGCCAGCTCTATTGGCAAAAAATTCCCTCAATTTCTATTTGTGTGAGAAAGTTTTTATTTCTCCTTTATTTTTGAAAGATGACTTTGTAGGGTGCAGAATTCTAGGTTGGTGAGGTTTTTTTTTTTCCTCAAAACACTTTAAATGTTTCATTCTACTTTCTTGCTTGCATGGTTTCTGATAAGTCAGATGAAATTCTTAATTTTTGGTCATGGGTAAGATGTTCTTTCCCTCTGGCTTCTTTTCAAGATTTTTTTTCTCTCTCTTTGATTTTCTGATATTTAATTATGACATGCCTAAGCATAGGTTTTTATTTTTGCTCCTCTGTTTTTGCCATTTATCCTGAGTGGTGTTCTCTGAGCTCCCTGGGTCTTTGGTTTGGTATCCAATATTAATTTGGAGGTAATTTCTCAGTCATTATTGTTTCAAATATTTTTCCTCTTTTTTTTTCCTCTTTCTTCTTCATGTGGTATTCCCATAATGTCTATGTTACACCTTTTCTAGTTGTCCCACGGTCTTGGGATATTTGGTTCTGGATTTCGTTCCCTTCCCTCCCCTCCTCTTCCTTTTTCTCTTCTTTTCCTTTCTTTCTTTTTTTCTTTTTTTTTTTTTGATCTCTTTTTCTCTTTGTTTTTCAGTTTTGGAAGTTTTGTTTTTGTTTTTGTTTTTTTAAAGATTTTTATTTATTTATTTGACAGAGATAGAGACAGCCAGCAAGAGAGGGAACACAAGCAGGGGGAGTGGGAGAGGAAGAAGCAGGCTCATAGCAGAGGAGCCTGATGTGGGGCTCGATCCCATAACGCCGGGATCACGCCCTGAGCCGAAGGCAGACGCTTAACCGCTATGCCACCCAGGCGCCCCCTGANAAGTTTTTATTGCCTTAAAATTTCTTCCCTCAGCCAACTCCAGGCTACTGATAAGACCTCTAGGGTGTGCTTCATCTCTGTTTCAGTGTTTTTGCTCTCTAGCATTTCTTTTGTTTTTTTTCTTAGACTCTACACATCTCTTCTTACATTTTCTTTCTGTTCTTACATGCTGTCTACTTTATCCATAAAAGCCCTTAGCCTATTAATCACAGTTTGAAAAAATTCCTGGTCTGAATAATTCCAACATCCTTGCCATTTCTGACACTGTTCTATTGCTTGTTTTCTCTTCAAACTGTGTTTTCTGCCTCTTAGTATGTCTTGTAACTTTTTGCTGACAGGCAAACATGTTGTACTGGATAAGAGGAACTGTGGTAAGCAGGCCTTTCATCATGTCCTGGTAAGGTGTGTGTGTGTGTGTGTGGGGAAGTGTTCTGTGGTCCTATGCCTGGCTTTGGGTATTTTCCTTCCGGCAGGTAGACTAGGCCCTGACAAAACCCTGGCAAGTTAGGCTCTGGNGGGGGGGAAGTGTTCTGTGGTCCTATGCCTGGCTTTGGGTATTTTCCTTCCGGCAGGTAGACTAGGCCCTGACAAAACCCTGGCAAGTTAGGCTCTGGTTAAATAGTTTCTCATGGGGCATGTCTCGTTAGAACAGTATGTTCTGGAGTATTTCAAAATGGTGCCTCTTTCCTACTCCTGCTGGAAGCATGAGGGGATTTTGCCCCAACATCACTGTGAGAACCTTGTAGAACTCCGAGAGGTAAAACTCACAAAAGCGTCGGGGCCACCCGATAGCTGGATCCCCTTGGAGTGTTTAGCTCTCAGACTTGTCCACTGCTAGCTTCCGGTAATCATCGACGACAGCCCAGGTTTTCCTCCCACAGATGTTTCTACTCATGGGCTTCTGCTCCAGTAGTTGACATTCTCTGTTAACTGCCTTTCTGCCTCTCTTCAATTTGGGGAGCAGTGGTTTGCTCTGTGACCTCACTTTTTCAACAGATCTAAGAAGAGTTNGTTAGTTGTTGATTTTCAGTATGTTTAACTTTTTACTTGCTTTTAGGATGCAACAACAACTTCTAAGCTCTACATGCCAGACCAGAACCAGANAGAGTTAGCTGTTGATTTTCAGTATGTTTAACTTTTTACTTGCTTTTAGGATGCAACAACAACTTCTAAGCTCTACATGCCAGACCAGAACCAGAAGTCTCTCTCATTTGTTTTTAAACCTTAAAAGTATTGAATGAATACCCATATTATAAAATGAGTCAGAATCCAACTATAGTGGTGTTAAAAAGACACACACACACACACACACACACACACACACACACACTTTATTTCTAAATCAAGTTTCCCTGAGGCTGGTGTAGGTGTTTTCTCTCTTCCTTTTTGTGCTGTGTCTCTTATGGGTCTTTGCATGGGAAAGGCAAGAGTCTGAGTCCTGGGATGGATATAATAGCTGGTAAGGACCTCCTTTCCCTTAACTTTCCCACTTCCCAGATTCTGGAATCCCTCAACTGGGACTGGGTTTTAGCTTCTTCAGAAGCTCTTGACCACGCTATGAAAGTGACAACAGTGTGTGAACCCCACACTCAGGCAGGAGGAGGTCTCCATTCCAGCTGTCATCTGGTCTGTTGGAATCTCCTTGAGAAAAAGGTAAGGAGAACAGTAGGTGGAACACAGAGAGAGGGATGGAAGATAAGCGTGGTGACAGAGCACAGCTTGGGCCACATGAAGCCCAGACCCTACTCCCAGTTCTGCCACGAACTCATTGTTAAACACCAGGCCACTCACTCATATCCATAAGCCTCATTTGAGGTTGGATCTGTTACTCCCTGGTGCTGCTCTCAGCTCTGTCTATGGATATGATCCTTGCAAGCAGGGAGGAAACCGCTAAGAGTTCTCTGAAGGCGACGTCTCTCAATCAGCAAGGCTGCTCCCTTGCAGAGAGGCCTAGAAATAGCCCCCGAAGCACATCATTCCCACTCCTCACAGGTGTCCACTGGGGACTCTGGGAGGGGCTCTCCTCAAAGCCCAAAGCACATTCTAGGAAACTTCACCTGGCTCTCTCTTTCTAGTAGTCAACCTGGGGCAAAGGTATGAGCTCTGTGGGGTGGGAGGGGGCCCCTAGGAGGCCAAGAGCTGGCACAGTGCTCAAAGCATGAGCTCAGAAAGTGGGCAGGGTGTGGGCTTGCACTGGGTGGAAAGTCTGAGGCTGGGTGGTTGCACTGGGAGCCAGAGCACTTAGGGAAAAGCTGCCAGAATCATTCAGACAAGCACTTGGGGGAAATTTCAGTTGTCCCCAAAGTACCTTTTAATTTGAAAACAATCAGGAGGCAGGTCAGAGGGTTTTTCATCCTTTGGCAGTGAGTGGCAATGACTGGGCTTGGAGAGCCTGGGCTGTGTTGTTACAGGCTCCAAGTAGGTATGAGAAGTGGCTGCTGGGGCCTGCCAGCTGGGGAGGAGCCAGGCAGCTCATCATCCCTTGTCTTATAAACACAAGGAGCTCTCTCACCAAGCCCAGAAAGACCAATGATACCATTCATCACGCAAAACTTTCCAAACACTGGAGGAAGTTCCAGGTTCTGCAGGGAATGTATCCACCCGAGAGCCTGACATGACAGCACTCAGAGATTTTGGAAACTAGAGTTCCTGGTCGCAGCAAATATAAGTGGGAGGATGGCACTGAGCATCTCCCACCAGTCTTTCCAAGCCAGAGGGCACCAGGTCTCTGCCAAGAGGAGGCGGGGAGGAGAGCTTCCATGGGAGCCCTGGGACCGAAGTGAGTGGCTCTTTTTCCTGGGAGGCTCCGAGGTATGGGCTCTGGATGAGGCTGTGCGGGCTCCGAGCCGGTGATCTTAACTTCAAGCCTCCGTGTTCCCAGTTGTAAAATGGGGTGATGATAGTGCCAAATTCATGGTGCGGTGGTGAGAATAAGTGAGACAACAGACCTGCTCGTGGAATAAGGTGCACTCAATAGAGAAAAGGACTGAAAAGTTAGAATTGTAGTAAGTGTAAGCAATAAGAGGAGGGTTATAAGTCTAAGCAAGACGCTGCAAACTACTCTTCCAAGTTTCTGAGAGGCTTGATTTAAAGACTGCCAATTGCACAGCATTTTGGGTTGAGCCCGAGGAAGACTTTTTAAAATGTTTGATGTTATCAGCAGTGCATTTTATAGATGAAGACACTGACTTTCACAAAGTGGTGGTTTGCTTGAGTTCATACAACTAGTCGGTAAAAAAAAAAAAAGTCAAGTTTCAAATCTGGGACTTTTGACACTAATTCCTATCGCACACAATAAGCCATTACAAAAATCATGTCGAACATCTTCTAAAGCAAAAATATGCATGGCAGAGATATTAGAAGAATAGAAAGGAAAAAAAATCTAAAAATGCCTGAGTTCTCTAACTCAGAATTTCCCTTGATGATGAGATGCTCTGGGTCACGTGGCCTGACCAGCACTGGGGACCCACCTGACCGGGAAGGAATCCTCTTCTGATTCCTCTAGAAGTCCCACACTCGTGGCTAAGGGGCCATTTGCAATCACTTTCTACGCAATATTTTCTTTGTTTTCCCCTCCACGTGGCAACCAAAGAGTCACACGACATCTTTCTTTATTAATATTTTTCGTAAGAATTCACTTCCATGGAAATCACAGAAAATTTTTCACAGGGCATAAAATCTCTGAAGGAAACACTCAGAAAGCAGCAGCCCTGTGGAAAGGAAACTTCTAAACAGACGGTCTTAGCAAACCCTATTCTAAGGAGACTTGACCCCTCAAGGAGGCAGTCTCTAGGCAGACGACACTGCAGTGATTTCTCACACATGATAGAGGCATGACTTGCACTCCTCAAAGTTCCTCCTTTCCACTCATGAACATTGCCTTGACCTCAGCACTGTTAGAGTAATGATCTTCTTGTGAGGTATCCATTTATTCACAGGCCTGCCTTGCTTGAGAGGAGGGTCAGTATTCTTCCATGTTTGTCCGATGCAGGACCCAGCACTGATGGTGCTGCAAAACGAAATATATTGAAAGAGGAAGAGAGGATTCTTTTGTAGTCTGGGTCCTACTGTCGGTTTTACCAAATGGTATTTTATTTTCTTTCATCTATATGACCCGGAAGTTGTCTAGTGGGCCCCTGCCTCCTGGAGAATCTAGCTCAGCTGAACTCAACCCTACTCTCCTGGATCCAGAGCTAGTGGAAGCCTAGAGTCCCCTAAGAATCCCCTGAAATCCTGTGAGCCCAGTTCTTCCTCTACCTGTTGGTTCAGTCCTATAACTTGCCATGAAGCAACTGCCCCTTTTCCGAGTTCCATTAAAAAGGAAATAGGAACTGAAAAGTCTTGATTGATGGTTTTGGAGCAGAAATGGAGTCATGATGCAGCAAGGCAAGGAACTTCTGGTGGGAAGCAGCCCCAGTCCTCTTTTTTTTTTTTAAACATAAATGCATATTTAAAAAAAAATTTATTATTATATTCAGTTAGCCGACACATAGTAGTGCATCATTAGTTTTTGATGTAGTGTTCAATGATTCATTAGCTGCAGATAACACCCAGTGCTCATCACAACACGTGTCCTCCTTAATACGGATCACCGGGTTGCCCCATCCCCTTCCCCTCTGTATCCCTCACTTTGTTTCTCAGAGTCCAGAGTCTCTCATGGTTTGTCTCTCTCTNCTGCATAAAACACCCAGTGCTCATCACAACACGTGTCCTCCTTAATATGGATCACCGGGTTGCCCCATCCCACCATCCCCTTCCCCTCTGTATCCCTCACTTTGTTTCTCAGAGTCCAGAGTCTCTCATGGTTTGTCTCTCTCTCTGATTTCTTCCCATTTAGTTTTCCCTCCCTTCCCCTGTGGTCCTCTGTGCTATTCCTTATGTTCCACATATGAGTGAAACCATATGATAATTGTCTTTCTCTGCTTGACTTATTTCACTTAGCATAATCCCCTCCAGTTTCATCCTTGTCGATGCAAATGGTGGGTAGTCATCCTTTCTGATGGCTGAGTAATATTCCATCATATATATGGACCACATCTTCTTTAGTGCGGCCCATGACTGGGCATTTTCACCCTGTTGTCATCTCTCCATTTTGCTCTGTGTTCCTGTTCCCTTCCCCTTCCCTTTCTTCCCTTGTCTTCTTATCTTCCTTCATCTCCAAAGCAAAAAGGGAATCTCAAGGCAAGCCAGTTGTACTCTCTTCTTTGAACTTTTATGGCCATCAAGCACCCAAGCCCCTGGGGTCCCAAGAACATTTCAAATGATAGTTATCAAGGTAATGAAGATTTCTTTCATCTCCAATACAAGAAAATTAAGCAGTTTACAAGTATTGCCTGATGGAAAGTCTTCCCAACCCTATCTTACATCAAGAGAAAGTGAATGTTTTGATGTTCTGAGGCAAAGTCAAAATAGAAACGAATTTTCAGCTCATCAGCCCAATTTTCTTCTGTATAGTGTATCGGCCAAAGCCCTCCTGGGATTACAGACATCCGGGTCAGACTGTCCCCTCGAAGAAGTTCCTTTGTACCTCTGCTGGCCCCTTCTCTTGTTTTCCTTGCCCTCTCACAAAAGAGAAACCCAACAGTGAAAGGCTAAGTGCTGCACGTCTCCAGCTCTGTGGCCCAGGCCCCACCCAGTTCTGGAGTGAAGACCTGGCGCCACTGGGGGTGCTGTGTAGGGAGGGGACCGGTCATCCGCAATATAGAACCCCCTGACAATTGCTCTGCAAACAGCCTCTGTGCTTGAATTTGAGGAAATAGTGTTGCTATTTTGGGGTCTGTCAAGAGAGTGCATTAACCACTTNGAAAGTCTTCCCAACTCTATCTTACATCAAGAGAAAGTGAATGTTTTGATGTTCTGAGGCAAAGTCAAAATAGAAACGAATTTTCAGCTCATCAGCCCAATTTTCTTCTGTACAGTGTATCGGCCAAAGCCCTCCTGGGATTACAGACATCCGGGTCAGACTGTCCCCTCGAAGAAGTTCCTTTGTACCTCTGCTGGCCCCTTCTCTTGTTTTCCTTGCCCTCTCACAAAAGAGAAACCCAACAGCGAAAGGCTAAGTGCTGCACGTCTCCAGCTCTGTGGCCCAGGCCCCACCCAGTTCTGGAGTGAGGACCTGGCGCCACTGGGGGTGCTGTGTAGGGAGGGGACCGGTCATCCGCAATATAGAACCCCCTGACAATTGCTCTGCAAACAGCCTCTGTGCTTGAATTTGAGGAAATAGTGTTGCTATTTTGGGGTCTGTCAAGAGAGTGCATTAACCACTTCGATCATTTAAAACCCTAATTGACTTTCGTCCCTCACATCCCTTGCAGGAAAGTGCTAAGCCTTCTTGGGGGTTTCTTTTTCCTTTGATTGGCAGCCTGGGGCAAGTCTCTTTTCTCAGGACTCTGGGTTCCAAGTAACCAATTTTCAGGGGAACTTTCAGAATCCTATTCAGTTTTAATGCAGGATTAACTGCTTTTCTTTGTTGGTTGTCTTCATCGAAGCCTTTGAAGCCTTTAACCTCCTAGTTCCCGGGTCTTCTTAACCCCATCCTTCTCCAAATCCATTCAGGCATTTAAAGTGAAATAAATCCATCAAAGTAACTCTTAACTCTAAACACCTACATTTCATTGAAGCCAGTAAAATACACCAGTCAAATTTTCCCAGTGCTCCTCTCTCCACACCCAAACCCAAAAAGTATCCCAGCTTTGTTTGTTTTTAATGTGTCTATTTTTCTTGTTAAAAATAGATGTCCCTGGATCTCATATGTGTCACAAAAATAAAACTCATTTGTGAAGCTGAAAAAGAACCTAATGCCAAGAAATTGTATTTAGATCGATCTGGAAGGGCAAGTGCAAATGGGTTAAGTGTTAAGAATGACGGCCACTGATGATGTATCTCTTGTGATGCTGAGACAGGGAAATAAAAGGGACCCCATGAAAAACTGCTTTTTTCAGTCCTTTTCTTGCTTCTGTTTTTGCTAGGACCTACACACCTGCCTTACAGACACCTTACAGAACAGACAATGTATGTCCTCCTTGTGCAGGTCAAGGATTTAATGATTTCTTTGGAATCTTTCAACACAATAGAGACCATCTAAGGAGTGACTGGACAGGGTCATCAGAAACGTTTTCCAAGACCCCTGACTCCTCCAGGGCATTAGTGACTTATGGAGAACACCTAAATACTCGTCTTTTTCCTGGATTACTGAGAAGACACGTGCTCCAGACCACCCTCCTCGATAAAAACCCCAGACCCCAGGCAAAGATGAGACTTACTCTTCTTTCTTTTCTGAGTCTCCCTGACCCTCTGTCCATATCTACACTCGCTGTTTGTCTTCAATAAACTCTCTCTGTTTGCTCTTACTTCCTCTCAGCTTGAGTTTGATTTCCATCCTTCTCAAAGCCAAGGACCCTCCTGGCTGTCCTGCAGGACCCCCACTCTGGGTTCTTGGACCCACCCAGGCTGCATCAATATTATCCTCAAAATGCTACAGGCCTGACAAAAGGGAAGAGGCCTTCAGTCATAATATGGATAAGGTCTGAGAATCTAATGTATAACATGGTGACTCAAGTTGATAAAACTCTATTGTATAATTGAAATTTGCTTAGAAAACACAACTTAAATGTTCTCACCTGCCCCCCCAAAAGAGAAGTTAAATGTGTGAAGTGATGGATGGCTTAGAAGTCACTGTCAAATATGAGAAGAACCGAGAAATGAGTTTGGTAGGACACGTACTAAATCATGATACTTCTTGCAGAGTGATTTCCAAGAAATTTCCTAAACATTGTCCAGATTGGCAGAAAGAATAGAGGATATTTCTTGTGGCTTATATAAAATTCTTACAATTAGAGCACCTCTGAAGAAGACATGTTTGAACCCCAATAAGGTGCAAGATTCAAATCAATGAGCATTCAATGTCACAGGCGGGGTTCCCTGGATAGCAGACTTGAACACAGATTAGTGTGTAGAAGGTTTCTAAAGGAATGCTCTTCAGATTGACACCTGTAGAAGAAAATAGAAGAAAACAGGATCGGGCACAGGGAGCAGTTGAATTCGATGCTGGATTGGATATCTCAGTGGAAGACATAGTCATCCCTGTAGTGAATTCTGAAGATGGGATCATGTTCAGTGGGGCCCCCACTGCAGGAGAGGAGGGACCATACTCTATAACTCTGTTGATTAGTCATTGGGTACGGGCTTCCCAGGAAGGAGATGAAGCCTTTGGGGTGGGGGGCTTTCTTCAACTGAGGCAATCCCCACAGGGGTAGACAGCCAAAGGCAGTTTGCCTGAAACACTCCCTGTAGGATTAGGTCTTTTGTTCTTGAAGAGAGATCTGAGAGGTGCTTCACAGTGTCCACACCTTTGAGTGACATGGAAGTGAAGGAGTTAAGGTAAACAGTTGTTGCTATGAAAGCTGGTAGAATTTTTTGTTTCTCATTTTTGCAGCAAATACAGGAAGAATAATGCACTCAGCCAGATAAGTTTTTTTCCCTTCACATTTGGCAAGATATTTCTTTACAAAGAACAATCTATTGCTGATTTAGCACTGCAAGTGGAAATTCTTGGTTTACCTGAACTGTGATCAAAAAAGTAAAAATATTCTTATCCAATACATTTAAAAAAAAGGGGGCAGCAGTGGGAGTAGATAAGCTATTCCTAGAGGACAATTTAGGACTCAAGTAGAAGCCCAAGTAGAGGCCCACGCAGAGGCCCAAGCAGAGGCAAGGAGGTCCTCATCTTTCATGGGTCTTGTCCTGCCACTTTTTACTTGGCTTCTCCAGGCTCTTAAGTGGAGCCATTGTGCACTTCTCACTCTGAAGGAAGGTACGGCGCTGCCAGCATGTGGAGGGGTTTGAAGGCGTTTTATTTGTTTGTTGGTTTGTTTGTTTGTTTTTACAAAAAATTTGGCAGTACTAGTGGCCTTTTGGTAGTTTCTCATTCTCTGGAGATCTGTTTATTTTTTCTAAATGTAAGAACAACAGGTATTGGGGTGCCTGGGTGGCTCGGTCAGTTAAGCATCTGCCTTTGGCTCAGGTCATGATCTGGTGGGTCCTGGGATCCAGCCTTGAATCAGGCTGTCTGCTCAGTGGGGAGTCTTCTTCTCTCTCTCCCTCGCCTTCCACCCCCATCTCGCTCTTTTGCTCTCTCTCAAATAAATAAATAAAATCTTAAAAAAAAAGAAACACAGGTATTTTGTAGCATATGCATTTTATAAGCCTGATCTTTGTGTTCTGCTTCTATTGTCTGTTACTTCTGCTTGTTCTCATTCAGGTTACCTTGTTTATGTAACTGATCATATTTGACTGTGTGTTGGTCGTTGTACTTGAAAAATAATTTAGGAATGACTGATGTCTGGGACGATGGAACTTTTCTCTAGGGAATTTTTTTTTTTTTAAATCTATTCCTGGAACATTACACGTAAGGGACCTGCTTAGTCCAAATTCAACACTTGTGGTTCCTGGGGCCATCCAGGTGATACAAACCTGGGCTGCAAATGTACGCAGGGGCTGGTTTACTTTTGACTTTCTATTTGCCTTAAGGTATAGGCCTTTGGATCCCATTGTGATATATTTGGGGAGGAAATGGACTCCCCACCATGGGTGGGCTCCAGGCTCTGATTCTTTTTGCTTCTTTTTTCACCAAAACAGCACCTCGGTTTTGCATGTTTCTTCGGGTTGATAATTACTGTTCGGGTCAAACTAGGTTCATGTGCTCAGTTTATCTTCCGGGGATTTTACCTTCTAGAGTCTTACAGTTTAAGCCCTCATTAACTAATTAGATCCTAGATATTTTAATTAAAATAAAGTCAACAATTAATTTCACTCAGTTGGTTTTTGTTTGTTTTGTTTTAGCTGTTCTTATTGGAAGGGAAGAAACCTCTGGTTCTTCTTATCTATGGCCAAATCCTGCTGCATTCTTTATGAGAATTCAAGAGAGATTGGGAGGCATGTCATTCAGTATCTCAAATATACAAGCTTATTTTTTTAGTTGAAGTTGAGTCAAACAGAGTCATATCTTACCTCTACATGGTCCTAAGGACTTCAATGAAATTTAAAACCTTCATTCAGCATGGATCTAATTTTCCATCTAGAATGTAACCACATAAATATAAGATTTTGTATTGAATTATTGTAATTTCTCTGAAACTAACAGGCTATGAGACCCAAACCTTTTAAAATAAAGCTAGGGAAATGCCCACATCAGCAATGACATTTTCATCTGTACGTTCTTTTTAATTTATGGGGTGTGAATTAGCTTTTGATAGCTAATAGCTATAGCCGATAGCTTTGGGGATGAGAAAATTTTAAGAATAAGTATTTTTTTTCCACTACAGAAGGAAAGTTACGGTCAGTGATAAGGTGAAAATTCAGATCCTCCTTATAATTATAGAGCTAGCACCTAGGAATTCCATGAGAAAAGCCTCTCACAGAGAACAACGTAATCTAAACCATCCAGTTTAGGGTAATTTTCCTTATTTAAAAAGTGCCAAACACAATTGATATTGAATAATGTTCGAAAGAATCATGAACTTTCATCTCTCCCGTTCACGATGACTCCAACCTAGACAGACAAGTTCCTGTTTTCGGGAACTAGTCACCCACAAATGAACCCTTACGACATAAAGGAAACCTGAGACTCTTCAAGTGCCAGATTTATTTCCATGAGGTCTATTCAAACCAAAAAGATTTTGTTCTCTCAAAGAAATTACCCCATCCTCCTTGCATTGCTGTGGTTTATAATAGAGTTATTATTAGCTTTGACCACAATCACGCCACTCTTACAGCTTCCCCACCTGCTCAGACCAAGTGTGATCTCCCCGTGTCTGGAATGCTGGTTGCACTTACCTTCATGCCACTCCACTGGCACTTGGCATTGCATAATGTTACTTAGCCTTCTAAGTGCATGGCTGTCTCCTCAGGGAGAAAGAACCCTTGAAGGACGAGGACCTGCCATGCCACACCTCGTGATACATCCTGAAGGGCCAGTCCCAGCGCCTCCTACACAATATGTGTTGATTGTGGGTAGTGATGATTCCTATTTGATTTGAGTGAGAAATGTATCTTATTCCTTGTTTCCTCAACTGCCAGCACATTGCCGGGTCCGCAATAGGCAGTCAGGAAAAGTTTACTGAGGGGAGCCTGGGTGACTCAGTCAGTTAAGCATCTGCCTTCTGCTTGGATCATGAGCTCAGGGTCCCGGGATCGAGCCCTGCATGGGGNCGTATCTTATTCCTTGTTTCCTCAACTGCCAGCACATTGCCGGGTCCACAATAGGCAGTCAGGAAAAGTCTACTGAGGGGAGCCTGGGTGGCTCAGTCAGTTAAGCATCTGCCTTCTGCTTGGATCATGAGCTCAGGGTCCTGGGATCGAGCCCTGCATGGGGGGGGGGGGTCCCTGCTCAGCGGGGAGTCTGCTTCTCCCCCAGATGTGTGCTCTCGCTCTCTCTTTCAAACACACACACTTAAATAAAATCTTTTTTTTTTTTTTAAAGAAAAGTTTACTGAAGGAATGGACAAATGAATGAAGATGACTGGTAGGTGAAAACCTGGTTAGAAACACACACCGAGAGTGGAGAACAGCGTGATCGGAATGTTCTCCAGGCTTCCTTTCTGAAAATGCAAAAGTTACCATACTTTTTCTTTTTCTTTTCAGTTGACCACGAAAGGATAGACGGACTATGACTTAATCATTTTAACTGCACAGCCCTTTTACTTGCCTTGGGGATACAGAATATAAAGCTCTAGTGCCCTCACCCCCCGCTGCCATGCGCATTGCTTCGTGTACAAACCGAGAAGTCCGGCGTCCGTGACATTTCATTCCTGATCTTCTGCTCTACTTTAGAGGGAAGATGTGACCCATTCCCAGGGATTTAGAGAAAATAGAATATTGCGAATCTCTATTTGACCATAATGAGAGACAAGTGTAACAAGGATACAAAGAAGGCTTTAGGGTCACACCTATTAGCTAGAAGGGAGGTATTATCGGTACAGGATTAGCACTGAATCACTCCTTTGCTGAGCACTGTTTCCCTAATTAGATGTATTATTCTGCGAGATTCCTGCCCGCTCAACGATGCAACAGGTTATGGTAGGAAATACAGATTTTAGAGTTTGATGAACTGAGTGTCACATTCTAGCTTCACTTTTCACAACTTTGCACTGACTTTGAGCAAGTCCTACAGACCTGTCCGGCTGCCTCCCCTCCCCGCATCCCCCCCACCCTCGGCCCGCTGAGCTCAAGCAATCTGTAAGTTGGAATAGCCAAAGCTCTTGTTTTCTTATGGCCTCTCTTATCAAAACATTTGCCAATTAAGGCATTTTTCTGCTTTTCAATGCTTTTGTAGTACCAGGCTACCAACTTGCCTTTGGACTGAGTTCCCTTTTTTCCAAAATTTAATTCCCAAAACAAAAATAGAGCGGGCATGTTGACCACCATCAACCTCATAAATCTGCAGGTAAAAATTATGTTAATCAGCACCGGTGTTTTAACTATAGGCGCTTATTTGATTGTTTTTGTTATTTTTAGAAATAGGATTGATTTAATGTTATTATCATATACTTGAACTCCCCATTAAACACATTTCCCTGGTATAAACCTACTGATCTCAGCTTGCTAACTCCCTAAAAGCCCTTGGCCCTTGGGATGCTCGTGAGGTAATTAGGACCGAGGACACACGGATAGTAAGGGTTCACATTAAATGTCAGCTTGTAGGAGTGAGGCTGTGGATTCAGGCCGTGTGAGCACGCCACGCCGGGGCGCCGTGGGGAGTGCAAGTGACTGCTATTGTGCATAGGCCTTTAGAGCGTGTATCCCAGCGAGCATCAGACTTGGTTGGGCTGGCTGACTGTGAGCTTCTTGAAAGCAGATACTCTGGGGGCGTCTGGGTGCCTCAGCCATTCCGCTTAGGTCATGATCCTGGGGTCCTGGGATCAAGCCCCAAGTCGGGCTCCCTGCTCAGTGGGGAGCCTGCTTCTCCCTCTCCCTCTGCCCTTCCTCCCTCCCCGCTCTTGCTAGCACTCTTGCCAGCACTCTTGCTCTCAAATAAATAAAATCTTAAAAAAAAAAAAAAGAAAGAAAGAAAACAGATACTCTGTCTTCTCTCTGTCTACTTCCATTGCCTCCTATTGCTACCAGATGAAGGAGCACTGACTTCCTAACAGACTGGGCCAGAAATCCTATATCCTAATGCATGTGGTCTTTTTGTTTTTGTTTTTTAAACAGGATCACCTTTGGAGGCAATGCAGTTGTTCCAAGAGTGCTGACATTGTTAAAAGATCTTTGTCTGTAGCAACCTTTGGTGGTAAGAAATATTTGTCTTTTGAGGACAGATTTTTTAGGTTTATTTTATTTGATGGCTACCAAGTCTGGTGAAGAAGTCATGCAGCTGATACCAGTGTGAGTAAAAGAAAATGCTGCGTTTATAATGTGGTTGGATTGATTTCGCTGTGTGGCTAAGCTACCCTTTCAGGCTCAGTTGCAAGAGGACAAAATCCTGTCCAATTAGCTCAAGCAAGTCATTCAGTACTGGGTGTATGAAGTGGACGTTGAACAAAGTTTAGGTTGTGCTTTCAAGAGTGATTCCTAAGACCATACCCCGGAATAAGGCTTCCGAGGGAGCGCGAATCTACTTTTGCTAAGATTGGGGAAACGCTGCCTCCCAAACCACACGCCACTGCTGCCGATGACGCCACGAGGAGCCGCCCTGGCCGGGAAGCTGCCCCGCGGGCTGCAGGTGCCGGATTTGCCACACCTGCCATCATTGGCACCAGCAGAATGGGTGCCCCACGCCTTGCCTTTTGACACCAAAATACCATCATGGTCCACGTGAGAGTACAAAAGCCAAATGCCTTCATCACTTAGCTGCCAACAGAAAGGGCAGAAGTCAGCCCCCCACGCCCCCTGCCTGCCAAATCCTGCTGCCCTATCTGGTGCATGTGAATGGAAGGCTGAGCCTACATCATGGTTGACATGGGAGAAAGAACCGTCATTTCTAGATTCACAGAGCCTACCGTACACAGAAGTTCTAGAACAGAGTTCCTCAAAGTGAGATCCTCCCCAGAGATGCATCAGGATCTCTTGGTGAATTTGTGAAAATGCAGATGCCCTGTCCCCCTGCCAGCTCTCTGAGGTTAAGGCCCAGGAATCTGCCTTGCAAGTGCACTTACCATGGTTCGAGTGGCTTTTACGTTTGGCAATGTGGAGTTCAAAGTGTAGTTCGTCACCCACATATGGGCGCTGAAATCAACTTAGTGAGCTGTGATTAGTACTTTTAAAAAAAGAAATAGAGTATAATAAAAGAGAAGATCACTGAATGTATCACATTGCAGTAAAGGAAAAGTATTATTTCACAGAGCTTTTGTTTTAGTTACACACATATAGACGTGAGCAGATCAGAAAGCCCGACACATTTCTCAGTGTGCCTTGCAATTAACATATTGGAAAAATTATTTCACCACGAGGAGGTAAAACAGCTCTCAGTGCTAATCCCCCAAGTCACTGCCGCCATAAACAAACCAAAAGATGTTCAAGAACGAAGTTTCAAAAATGTTATGCAGTGACAGACCATATGATATGTGTTTAATCGCCCAAGAGGCCACCGTGAGAAATACCATTAGAGAAGAAATGGGCACTTATCGAACATCTCCCATGGGCCTGACCGTCTGCCAGGCGCCTCCTGAATTTCCTTGGATGAACCTCGTCACCAGGGTGAAATCGCTATTATCCTCATCATCTCACAGAGAGGAAATGTGGCTCAGACGTTCTCTTCTCGAAAGGCCCGTAGGCAGGAAGTGATGGGGCGAGGTGTTGGAGAAACAGTAGCCTCATAGCGAAGAAGAGAAGTCCTGCTGACGTTATTGACATTTAATGGGGAAAAAATTAGTGCCCCTTGAGAAATTGGGTTCTCACTAATGAAGCAATAGCCTCTTTACTGAGCTGCACCTGCCCCAGTGCCTTGCAGAAGCACTGACACCCAGCGCAGAGCTTGACGCAGGGTTGGACGCGGGGCTCAATGCAGGGCTCAGTCTCACAACACTGAGATCATGACCTGAGCCCAAATTAGGAGTCCGATGCTTAACCAACTGAGCCATCCAAGCACCCCACCCTCGCCCCAGAATTAACTTCTAAATAAACTACTTGCACTTGAGTTTTACCTGCTCTGGCTTGGGGGAAACCCAAAGTTCCTTTCTAAATAGGCTTGTGTTTCCTTATGTCTACATAAGAGGTAGCACAGAATGGTGGGGAAAGCACGGGTTTTGCATCAGACAGACCTGGGATAGAAACTTGGCTCTGCCACAGACGAACCTGTGACCCCGGCATAGGTACAGAAGGGGGAAGTGGTCGTTAGGACCGTGTGAGGCTGATATTGACAATGGCACATGGTTGGCACTTGAGTTAGATTTTGCATTTCCAAATCCCTGTATCTTTATTTGAGCTCTTCCCACTGGAATGCCCTTTTCCCACCATTCTTGCCTGTAGAAACCTTGCATTTGCCTCAGCCACGAGGCGTTCTCTGAATAATGCAACAAGGAATGAAGTTTTGCTCCTTGGTGCCTGTACTGTGTGTTATTAGGAGCGCCTGCATGGCACTGATCGTAAACTGACCTGCATTGTGATGATTTGTCTCCCTCTTTCCCACCCTACTCATTGTGAACTGATCGTAACAGAAGCTACATCTGGATCCAGGATAAGGCATTCTGTTTGCTGAGCATCTGGGAGAACTTTCCCTAGGCCTGTGGTTGAGTGGGGCTATGACAACCAGCTCACATGCTGGGGAAAAAGGCAAGATCCCATAGCACCAATATTATTGGCATGTAACTTTGTTTCCAATTCCTATGATAAACACCTTGCATCCGTTCAGGGTTCTACAATAAAAATACCATAAACTGGGTGACTTATAAACAACACACATTTATTTCTCGCAGTTCTGAAGGCTGAGAAGTCCAAGATCAAGATGCCATCACATGCGATGTCTGGTGAAAGATTGCTTCCTAGATGGCCGCTTTTGTTTTTCGTTTTTAGGATATTTTCTGTTGTGACTTCACATGGCAGAAGGGGCAAGGGAGCCCTCTTGGGTTTCTTTCATAAGGGCACTAATCCCATTAATGAAGGCTCTGCTCTCATGACCTAATCACCTCCCAGTGGTTCCACCTCCTAATATCATCACCCTTCTGGCTTAAGTTTCAATATATGAATTTGGGGAGAAGGAGGGGAAGCAAACATTCTGACCACAGGACCCTGGTCTTTAAAAGTTGAGAAGAGAAAACAGATTGACCTTTTATTTCCCAGGATCTTAGGACCTAGGGCAATGAGGAGTCAATCTCAGGGCAGTTTCTGCCAGTGAACTGCTCCTTCACTCAGACAAAGCCCTTCTTTGTGTTCTTCTCTCACCCTTCCTTGTGGGACTCTCCGGGAAGGTGAATGCCCTGAATGCTTTATTCATAGCCACGGTGCCACTTTGATGAGACTTCTTTGCCGGGCTGCTGCTGCTGCCGCCCTGAGGTTCTTGGGGAAGCTTCCATAGGACCCACCAGGCTCCTTGCAGATGACCACTCCATTCATGCCATCTGTCCACCAGCCCTGGCAGCAGAAAGGGGACAATACACAATGTAAGATCACATTGCATCTTCTTTTTGTTGTTGTTATTTAGTATTTATTCTATGGAAACTGTGCATGTACATATTAGTTTAACAGTCCACAAGGCTAATTATCAAAGCCAAGAGTCTTCTCCATGCCAGGCCAGTCTAGTTCCCCAGAGGAAATGACATGCAACAATTTTAGCTCTTTCTTTGGATATTTACTTTCATATTTCTGAGGAACATTCTTATATTGTTACTTCTTCATAATGGTTAAAACTAAAAAAAGAACCAAGATTTAACTTGTTTTGCATAGCATTACTCCACCTCCTGAAGCCCACTTCCCATCCTGTTATTCTCTCAAAAGAGTTATATCATCATGTAGACATGTCAATAATCAGTGTTTACATGATTACAACTATGTAAACATTGGTTTTCATCACTGAGCCAGGTTGTATACTCTTTTCCTGTGTTGCACATTTATTTTTTAATTTTCCTAGAAGTTAGTGATTGCCTTGTTTTATCATTTGCTTAATTTTCTATGTGCCAATCATTAATTCAGCTCCAACCCCCCTCTCCCAGGAGTTGAAGTGTTCTCTCAGTATTTTCAAATATATCGGATATTCTATCAATTTCAACCTTTTGAGGACATATTCTCTGGATGGAACATTCTGATGTGTTCCGTCCTGGCCTGGTTTTCTCCACCCCAAGTACGTAATTGTCATCTTGAGAATCTTTCTTTCCCATATCACACAAACTTTATTTACTCCTCTCTTTCTGAGACTTTGGATATTAGATAATATTTTTATTCTATCTTCACACTAAACTGAATGTTTGGCTGAATAGAGATCTCTCCCAATTTTAAAGGCAATTCTCTATTGTCCTTTAACTTCCACTGAAATAATCATGGCTGTGTATCAGCATTTGCATCAGTTTCCAGAGCATTATTTCCCACAGGGCAACACAAAGAAGTCCAGGTGATGCTTGCATACATAATGGGTCATGGGAGAGTAACCCCGAGCTTAGGGAGCCCTAATCTCTTATAACACATAGGAAGTCTTTCTGACTTTTGCTTGGGAGTGTACTGGACAGCAAACAAACGTGCCCTCTGCTGGGAGGGAAACATTATCTCTATCTTTCAAGGCATTTTGCCATTTATACATATTTGAAAAGATAGCCTGGAGCAAAAGCACAGGGCCTGTACTTGAGAAACATCCAGAAATGTGAGAGACTCATAAAGAATTATCTCCCAACATTGTTTGTTCTCAATATTTCACACTAAACACTTCCCTCAAATGTCTGGGGATTCTTGGCTATGTGCTCTTGTTTGGAAACTGCCTTCCTGCTATAAACTTCGCTGTCTGAGTTTTGAAAGCCAAGTGGGAGAAAGACGCTGTGGGGAATAGTGTGATAGAGAAGCAAGTTTCAACTTCTAGGATTCAAGCTTCTACTTAACCCCCATTTTACAGGAAAGTGTAACTTTCAGCTCTGCCTGCTGTCCTCCGTCCAGAGGCTCTGTTGTATGCTCTGTAGGCTTCACTGTTCACCACAGTAGCCGCCGGTCACGTGTGGCTATGGAGCACTGGAAATGTGGGTAGTCCAAATTAAAGTAAGCGGTAAGTGTAAAATACTTGTTAATTTCAAAGACTTAGTACAAAAAAAGGTAAAGTATCTCAGTAGCAATTTTTACACTGATCATGTACTAAAATGATTAAATTTTGTATGCATTGGGTTAAATATATTGTTAAAGCTATGTATGTCTTTTTCTTCTTACTTTTAAAAAATGTGGCTACTGGAAAATTCTGAGGTTTGTGAAGTTCTTCTTCAGCACTTTGTGGTGATACCGAGTCACATATCTCTTCTAGTCAGAGGAAGCCAATTTTCAAAGTCTTTGGGCCTTTTTCTCAACTTCCCAGCAAGCCTTTCTTCTATCATAACGTCTTTCTCTTTGACCACGTCTGGGAAAGGTTCTTTCATTTTTTAGTGATGGAAATGATTAGATAGGGTCCACCCAGATAATTTAATCTTTCACCAAGAGGTCTGTAGCCTTAATCACACAAAGTCCATTTTCCAGGTGAGGGAGCACCTTCACAGGTTCTGGCGGTTATGGTGTGGACATCCTTGGGGATCATTAGTCTGCTTGCCACACTGTCCTTATGTCCATTTTCCAAGTGATGAAACTGAGGCACAGAGGGGTTAAGATCCATTTTCAAGGTTGCACAACCAATGAGTGTTAGAGCTGACTTTTGAACCCATGATGCTTGGAACCAGAGCCTGTGCTCCATCAGGGATTGGATGACTGGAAGATAAGAACACAATAGGAAAGGACAGGAGGTTAAAAAAGTGGCAGAGGTGAAGTCACCTTTTGGCAGAGGCCTTAAGTAAGTGAACTGCATTCCTGTGGAAGGCTTATCTCTATCATGTCTAAAGGCCTAGATAATGAGAACAGAAGAAACATCCTTTTGTTGTTTTTGTTAAGTGGCGTAAATCACACAGGGCCCATTCACGATGACAAGCATATTGGCTCCAGGCAAACCAATCAACTGTGGGTCTGTTTGAAATTGATAAAAATTCCTGACTCCTATTGCCCTGGGGACAGAGGCTTCTGTCCCTTGCAGCTTTCCCGACTCATCAGTTTGATGAAGCCTTTGTTTCAGGCCTGGGAAAATGGAAGGAAGGATGTCCCGGATGTGATGGAAACAAAACTCAACCGATTCTGAACAGCTAGGTTCTCACCTCCACTGAAGAGCTGGACCGCCATGAGCAAGCAGCTCCTTTTATATCTCTGAGGGCCAGTTTTCTGTTTGGAAATGAAGAGATACTCATTTAGAGACTTTTATGATGATTCTTTTCAAACACATATACCAATGGAAAGGATCATATAATAAGCATGCATACACCTACTGCCTCTATTTCATAGCAGTTAACATTTTTTCTGTATTTGTTTCTGTATATATGTAACACAAATGTGCGTGTGTGTGTGTATATAATTAACTTAAAAACTTGTTTTTGCTGAACCACTTAAAAGTAAGTTAAAATGTCTTGACACTTCACTCCTAAATACTTCAGCATTCATCTCCTAAGATTGAGGACATACTCCAACATAACCATACTTTATTACCAAACTTACGGAAATTAACAATTCCCTTAAGATTATTAATAGCCAATGCATATTCAGATCCCCCCCATTGTCCCTAGAAAGTCCTTGTAGCTCTTTTTTTTTTTTTTTCAAACCGGGATTCAACCAAAGTTTATGTTAATAGGTCTCCTTTAATCTATAACATGCTCTATTATTATTATTTCCCTGGAATACACATTCTAACAACTAACAGTGTTTCACTCTAATTGTGATTTTAAGTGGGGAGGGACAAGACCCCCCCTTAAATTGTGCAGGCGGCTGTCTTTGTGGGTAGGGGAGGACTGAGTGCCCAGGACCCAGTCTAGGCTTGGGACAACCCACCAGAGGCGCCGCTGGCCCAGGCCAGTCCCAGCTACCCTAAGAGGACTTGGACAAATTTGAGGAAGTCATTCCAAGGGAAGATGCCCACTGAGGTGTGGAGGCTGACCAGGGGCCCTGCCTGCCCTGGTCAAGGGCAGTACTGAAGATGTGGATGGGATATTAAGAGAAATATCACTCTAGCAGAGAGGCACAAGTAGCATGTATAGTTAACTTACCCAGGGGTTGTTTTCTCAGATACTTTCTTGCCTCTGGGTATGCTCCATTGTATCTTCTTTTTCTTTCTTTCTTTCTTTCTTTCTTTCTTTCTTTCTTTCTTTCTTTCTTTCTTTCTTTTTCTTCTTTCCCCTTCGTTCATTCAACAAGCATTTTTTAAGGGCCAAATATATGCCACACACTGTTTTAGGCACCAGTCAAGCCAAAAATACCAGCCCTCACAAGACTCACATTTTAGTGGGGGTGACAGATGACACTATAGATGAGTATATGAAGCACACACATTTTATAGTGAAAAATGGTACGGAGAAGCAGAGGGCAAGGTCTGAGTGACATGTTACAATTCCTGATGGTGCCTTAGTTATCTATCGCTGAATAACAAATTGCCTCAAACATTAGTGGCTTAAAACAATAAGCATATATTGTTTCACAGTTTCTGTGGCTTATCCGTGTCATCCAGCTCACGGTCTCAAGGCTGGAACCAAGGTATTGGTAAGGCTGCAGACATCTCAGGACTTGAATAGGGAGGATCCACTTCCAAGATCATTCCTGTGGTTGTTAGCAAAGATTCGGTTTCGTGCAGAAAGGTTTGGTTTCTTATTCAGTTTCAATAAGGCCTTAGCCCCTTCTTGGCTCATGGCCAGAAGCTTGCCCCCAGTCCTTATCACATCGGTTTCTCCATAGGCAGCTCATAATATGGCAGCTGGCTTCCATCAGAGTTAGCAAGTGAGAGAGCAGGGTGGGGGATTCAAGAAAGCCACAAACAGATCATTTGTGACTCAATCTGAGAAGTGACATCCCATCCCTCTTATTGAATTCTGTTCCTTAAAAGTGAGTCATTAGGTCCGGTCCACACTGAAGAGGCAGGAATTATACAAGAGCATGAAGACCAATGAATGGGTATCATTGGGGGCCATCGAGAAGCTGCCTCACACAGGTAGAGTAGCCAATGGGGGCCTCACTGACAAAGTGGCGTTTAAATAAAGACATGTGGCAAGTAAGAGAGGGAGCCATATCTGGAGGAAGAGCATTCCAGGCAAAGGGAGCAGAGCATTTGAAGGTCTCTAGGCAGGAGCAAAGCTGGTATATTCTCCCGTAAAAGTCATCAACTAGATGGTCTCCAAGGCTCTTCTTAACTTCAATGCATTTGGAATCAAAATGTGTTACTCACATAAAGATCTCTTTATTCAGTGAACATATGCCATCTCCCTACGTCAGGCTCTGTGCAAGGCCAAGAGTGCCAGCCACCCTGAGCTCAACAAGCGAAAGGAAAGTCAATCAGGCCTGCACATAGACCCCAGAGCTTTGTTTTTAAGAGGGTGGTCTGTGATTTTGATGATCTCACTGTACTTTTCTTTGAACTCAAAAGATATCCAGAAACAAAGATGCTCTCCATCTATCAGGGGTTGTTAACCCGGAGTCTGTGCATCGAACATAGAGAAAAATTTGTATCTCTAGTCTTACTAAGCTTTAACTGAAAGTTAGCATAAACTTTCATTATTAGTGTCTGTGTGGCAGCCCCCTCCCAGACAACCCCAATGTCCCTACTCTTGATGTTGACACCTGCGTGCAGTGTGGCCCCCACCATTTTACCAGGGTTGGTCTGTGACCAATAAGATTGGAGGTGATACTATGCCCCTTCAGAGATGAGGTTATAGAAGACTGCAGCTTCTGCCCCAGGCTCCTGCTCTCTTTCTCCATCATGCATGCTGACAGAAGCTGGCTGCCATGTCTTAAGGACACATGACAGGAACTAAGGTGTTCAGCCAAGACACAGCCAGGAACCAAGACCCACCAACAGCCTAGTGAGTGAGCTTAGAAGTGGATTCCCCAGACTTCAGAGATTGAGCCCCAGCCTACAGCTTGAATGCAGCCTCGTGGCTCTGAGTGGAGGATTTTGTCATGAATAGAAATCATAGTTACTGTTATATTATCGTTATTACGGAGGGAATCAATATGCTATCACTATTCTGAAAGTACAGAACTTGTTTTTTATATGTATTTATACAAAGAGAATATAAAGAATTTATTTATCAAATAAATTAAAATATTTTGGTAATTGAATTTCAGTCTAACTGGTGTCCTTTATATTCCTATGTATGCATCTTAATTTTTTGCATTTAAAAACATTTTTCTGAGAAGGGGTCCATAGGCTTCACCAGACGGCTGAAGGACACAAAAGAGGTGAAGGATCCTGGGTTTGGAAGCTGGCTTCTCCCTGCCGATGTGCAAGGAGACCAAGAACACTTCCTCCAGGCGCAGTTAGGTCCTGCACAGCCAAGACAGCAGGGTCTTCGCCGGGCCAGCGGCCTGCGTCAGGATGTGGGACGAGCACGGCCAGCCTGCCTGTGGGAGGCTTAGCCTCGGGAGGGGGGAGCAGCTTCTGCAGCAAGCCTGGACTCCGCCCGCGCTGGGAGCTCCCCCTGCCCACGATTTGCACCAAGCGCTGCCCTTCCCTTCTCATCCAGTCTCAGAACGGCTCTTTCCGAAGCTTGCAGAGCGCAGAGGAATGCGGTTGCTGTGCCAAGGGCCATGCGAGAGGCAGCGCAGAGCACCCGTGCGCAGAAGGGCAGGAGGCCCGCTCTTCAGACGCAGCCCAGAGGAGTGCGCTGACTGGGAACTCCTGTTGGAGGACCCTTGTCTCTCCCCTAGGTCCTACGGAGCTGTGTCTGGAGGACACTGGCCCCCAGGGGCAGCCTCCCAGCCCTTGTGGAAGGAGAGGGAGCGCCCGGAACTCCATTTCCGTGATGAGAGTTTGTGTCTGTTCTTAGAGGTCCGAGGTGAGAGAGCTAGAAGAAAGCTGGAGAATGCCGGCCACGCTCTGGTCTCAGTCACATTTAATTTAATTTAATTTGGTTTAATTTTGTTTTATTTTTAAGATTTATTTGTTTATTTTAGAGAGAGAGTGTGCTGGAGAGCACAAGTGGGGGGAGGAGCAGAGGGAGAGAATCTCAAGCAGACTCTGCCCTAAGAGTGGAGTGACTCGGGGCTCCACCCAGAACCCTGAGATCACGACCTGAGCCAAAACCAAGAGCCGGTTGGTGGGTTGCTCAACTGACTGAGCCACTCAGATGCCCCTCAGTTGCAGTTTAGAGATGGGGACATTGAGAGGTGAAATGTCCTCTCAGGACCATGAGATTCATTTGCCAAGAGGCAGGTCAAGGTTTTGGTGTCCTAATGGACTGTCTTGTTGACTCTTGTACTTCTGAGGCCTGGCAGGAGGGCAGAGACGTGAAAACGCATTGGAGGAATGAATGAGTGCAGCCCAATCTGGTGTTCTCTCTATCCCATCAAGCCTTGCGCACTTTCACTCAAGGAAATGGAAAAAACAGTGAGCCTGGGTGAACCTCTTCATTTTAATTTTCCCTTTGCTGCAACAGATGGTAAATCATTTCCTTGCCTCTTCTTCTTCTTCGGTTCACTGCACAACCTAAAATGCACCCACGTTTTGTCAAGCTCCTAGGTCATCAGAGTGCGTTTCGTTGTGAACTTGATACTCCGGGGGTCGTTACTACTTTAGCTTTAAAATGAAGCTGTGCTTGGGCTGGATCCAACACCACCTGGCCGGGGTGAGCAGGAGAGAAGAGGAAGGGAAAGTACCAGGAACCCTCTGGAACCTGGTATGAGGGGCGGTTGGGGTGGCGGGGAGGGAGGGAGACCCGCACTTGGAGGCCAGGGTTGAGCTTAAGGGTGTCTAAGGACACCAGGGCTGGGGATCCCCCTTGTATCTCCACTGCCCACAGCAGTCCCAGGTATGCAGCGCATCATAGAGATTTGTTGGTTTGCTGATTGACTGACAGATAAGTGAAAGTGCCCTAGACGCTGACCCCTGGTGGCTTACAGAGCCTTCTCTATGATCTTCTTGCAAATGAGATGCGCTGCCAAGAGCGAAGGGCCTACCTAATGGAGTCAAGCCAGAGCCAGATCTCAAACGTGCCTTCCTGGGCTCCAGTAATAAAGATCTGGAGAGTCCAGGTGAAGTTGTGTATTGCACATCTGTGGGTATGTGTACTTCGCTAGTCTCCAGTCAGCTAACAGCAGCTGGTGGGTATCTACCAAGGGCAGAGAGCCAGACCCAAAGTTCCCAAAGTGGTGGCATCATGATCCCACAGCTGATGGAATTTATCTTCTCCATCTCCATGGAGAAAGCAGGAACTAGGTCTGAGTTTTAAAGAGTCACAGTATGGCTTCCAAAAACTGTCCCTGGCCTCAGGTTTTATATATATTTATATGAATCTTATGTAACATGTATTTATATATAACATATATATAACATGTGTGTATATGTGTGTGTGTGTATATATATATATACACACATATGGTATACTTTTTAAATCTAGAAATATTCCCATAAAAATCAAATTCAAAAAATGAAATAGAAAAAAAAGTACATTCTATTTCAGCTTGCTTCCTTTTTCTAATCTTCTCCAAATTTTTGACGCATGCTTCCTTTTTTTTTTTTTAAAGATTTTATTTATTTATTTGACAGAGATAGAGACAGCCAGTGAGAGAGGGAACACAAGCAGGGGGAGTGGGAGAGGAAGAAGCAGGCTCATAGCAGAGGAGCCTGATGTGGGGCTCGATCCCATAACGCCGGGATCATGCCCTGAGCCGAAGGCAGACACTTAACCNAGGGCCAAATATATGCCACACACTGTTTTAGGCACCAGTCAAGCCAAAAATACCAGCCCTCACAAGACTCACATTTTAGTGGGGGTGACAGATGACACTATAGATGAGTATATGAAGCACACACATTTTATAGTGAAAAATGGTACGGAGAAGCAGAGGGCAAGGTCTGAGTGACATGTTACAATTCCTGATGGTGCCTTAGTTATCTATCGCTGAATAACAAATTGCCTCAAACATTAGTGGCTTAAAACAATAAGCATATATTGTTTCACAGTTTCTGTGGCTTATCCGTGTCATCCAGCTCACGGTCTCAAGGCTGGAACCAAGGTATTGGTAAGGCTGCAGACATCTCAGGACTTGAATAGGGAGGATCCACTTCCAAGATCATTCCTGTGGTTGTTAGCAAAGATTCGGTTTCGTGCAGAAAGGTTTGGTTTCTTATTCAGTTTCAATAAGGCCTTAGCCCCTTCTTGGCTCATGGCCAGAAGCTTGCCCCCAGTCCTTATCACATCGGTTTCTCCATAGGCAGCTCATAATATGGCAGCTGGCTTCCATCAGAGTTAGCAAGTGAGAGAGCAGGGTGGGGGATTCAAGAAAGCCACAAACAGATCATTTGTGACTCAATCTGAGAAGTGACATCCCATCCCTCTTATTGAATTCTGTTCCTTAAAAGTGAGTCATTAGGTCCGGTCCACACTGAAGAGGCAGGAATTATACAAGAGCATGAAGACCAATGAATGGGTATCATTGGGGGCCATCGAGAAGCTGCCTCACACAGGTAGAGTAGCCAATGGGGGCCTCACTGACAAAGTGGCGTTTAAATAAAGACATGTGGCAAGTAAGAGAGGGAGCCATATCTGGAGGAAGAGCATTCCAGGCAAAGGGAGCAGAGCATTTGAAGGTCTCTAGGCAGGAGCAAAGCTGGTATATTCTCCCGTAAAAGTCATCAACTAGATGGTCTCCAAGGCTCTTCTTAACTTCAATGCATTTGGAATCAAAATGTGTTACTCACATAAAGATCTCTTTATTCAGTGAACATATGCCATCTCCCTACGTCAGGCTCTGTGCAAGGCCAAGAGTGCCAGCCACCCTGAGCTCAACAAGCGAAAGGAAAGTCAATCAGGCCTGCACATAGACCCCAGAGCTTTGTTTTTAAGAGGGTGGTCTGTGATTTTGATGATCTCACTGTACTTTTCTTTGAACTCAAAAGATATCCAGAAACAAAGATGCTCTCCATCTATCAGGGGTTGTTAACCCGGAGTCTGTGCATCGAACATAGAGAAAAATTTGTATCTCTAGTCTTACTAAGCTTTAACTGAAAGTTAGCATAAACTTTCATTATTAGTGTCTGTGTGGCAGCCCCCTCCCAGACAACCCCAATGTCCCTACTCTTGATGTTGACACCTGCGTGCAGTGTGGCCCCCACCATTTTACCAGGGTTGGTCTGTGACCAATAAGATTGGAGGTGATACTATGCCCCTTCAGAGATGAGGTTATAGAAGACTGCAGCTTCTGCCCCAGGCTCCTGCTCTCTTTCTCCATCATGCATGCTGACAGAAGCTGGCTGCCATGTCTTAAGGACACATGACAGGAACTAAGGTGTTCAGCCAAGACACAGCCAGGAACCGAGACCCACCAACAGCCTAGTGAGTGAGCTTAGAAGTGGATTCCCCAGACTTCAGAGATTGAGCCCCAGCCTACAGCTTGAATGCAGCCTCGTGGCTCTGAGTGGAGGATTTTGTCATGAATAGAAATCATAGTTACTGTTATATTATCGTTATTACGGAGGGAATCAATATGCTATCACTATTCTGAAAGTACAGAACTTGTTTTTTATATGTATTTATACAAAGAGAATATAAAGAATTTATTTATCAAATAAATTAAAATATTTTGGTAATTGAATTTCAGTCTAACTGGTGTCCTTTATATTCCTATGTATGCATCTTAATTTTTTGCATTTAAAAACATTTTTCTGAGAAGGGGTCCATAGGCTTCACCAGACGGCTGAAGGACACAAAAGAGGTGAAGGATCCTGGGTTTGGAAGCTGGCTTCTCCCTGCCGATGTGCAAGAAGACCAAGAACACTTCCTCCAGGCGCAGTTAGGTCCTGCACAGCCAAGACAGCAGGGTCTTCGCCGGGCCAGCGGCCTGCGTCAGGATGTGGGACGAGCACGGCCAGCCTGCCTGTGGGAGGCTTAGCCTCGGGAGGGGGGAGCAGCTTCTGCAGCAAGCCTGGACTCCGCCCGCGCTGGGAGCTCCCCCTGCCCACGATTTGCACCAAGCGCTGCCCTTCCCTTCTCATCCAGTCTCAGAACGGCTCTTTCCGAAGCTTGCAGAGCGCAGAGGAATGCGGTTGCTGTGCCAAGGGCCATGCGAGAGGCAGCGCAGAGCACCCGTGCGCAGAAGGGCAGGAGGCCCGCTCTTCAGACGCAGCCCAGAGGAGTGCGCTGACTGGGAACTCCTGTTGGAGGACCCTTGTCTCTCCCCTAGGTCCTACGGAGCTGTGTCTGGAGGACACTGGCCCCCAGGGGCAGCCTCCCAGCCCTTGTGGAAGGAGAGGGAGCGCCCGGAACTCCATTTCCGTGATGAGAGTTTGTGTCTGTTCTTAGAGGTCCGAGGTGAGAGAGCTAGAAGAAAGCTGGAGAATGCCGGCCACGCTCTGGTCTCAGTCACATTTAATTTAATTTAATTTGGTTTAATTTTGTTTTATTTTTAAGATTTATTTGTTTATTTTAGAGAGAGAGTGTGCTGGAGAGCACAAGTGGGGGGAGGAGCAGAGGGAGAGAATCTCAAGCAGACTCTGCCCTAAGAGTGGAGTGACTCGGGGCTCCACCCAGAACCCTGAGATCACGACCTGAGCCAAAACCAAGAGCCGGTTGGTGGGTTGCTCAACTGACTGAGCCACTCAGATGCCCCTCAGTTGCAGTTTAGAGATGGGGACATTGAGAGGTGAAATGTCCTCTCAGGACCATGAGATTCATTTGCCAAGAGGCAGGTCAAGGTTTTGGTGTCCTAATGGACTGTCTTGTTGACTCTTGTACTTCTGAGGCCTGGCAGGAGGGCAGAGACGTGAAAACGCATTGGAGGAATGAATGAGTGCAGCCCAATCTGGTGTTCTCTCTATCCCATCAAGCCTTGCGCACTTTCACTCAAGGAAATGGAAAAAGCAGTGAGCCTGGGTGAACCTCTTCATTTTAATTTTCCCTTTGCTGCAACAGATGGTAAATCACTTCCTTGCCTCTTCTTCTTCTTCGGTTCACTGCACAACCTAAAATGCACCCACGTTTTGTCAAGCTCCTAGGTCATCAGAGTGCGTTTCGTTGTGAACTTGATACTCCGGGGGTCGTTACTACTTTAGCTTTAAAATGAAGCTGTGCTTGGGCTGGATCCAACACCACCTGGCCGGGGTGAGCAGGAGAGAAGAGGAAGGGAAAGTACCAGGAACCCTCTGGAACCTGGTATGAGGGGCGGTTGGGGTGGCGGGGAGGGAGGGAGACCCGCACTTGGAGGCCAGGGTTGAGCTTAAGGGTGTCTAAGGACACCAGGGCTGGGGATCCCCCTTGTATCTCCACTGCCCACAGCAGTCCCAGGTATGCAGCGCATCATAGAGATTTGTTGGTTTGCTGATTGACTGACAGATAAGTGAAAGTGCCCTAGACGCTGACCCCTGGTGGCTTACAGAGCCTTCTCTATGATCTTCTTGCAAATGAGATGCGCTGCCAAGAGCGAAGGGCCTACCTAATGGAGTCAAGCCAGAGCCAGATCTCAAACGTGCCTTCCTGGGCTCCAGTAATAAAGATCTGGAGAGTCCAGGTGAAGTTGTGTATTGCACATCTGTGGGTATGTGTACTTCGCTAGTCTCCAGTCAGCTAACAGCAGCTGGTGGGTATCTACCAAGGGCAGAGAGCCAGACCCAAAGTTCCCAAAGTGGTGGCATCATGATCCCACAGCTGATGGAATTTATCTTCTCCATCTCCATGGAGAAAGCAGGAACTAGGTCTGAGTTTTAAAGAGTCACAGTATGGCTTCCAAAAACTGTCCCTGGCCTCAGGTTTTATATATATTTATATGAATCTTATGTAACATGTATTTATATATAACATATATATAACATGTGTGTATATGTGTGTGTGTGTATATATATATATACACACATATGGTATACTTTTTAAATCTAGAAATATTCCCATAAAAATCAAATTCAAAAAATGAAATAGAAAAAAAAGTACATTCTATTTCAGCTTGCTTCCTTTTTCTAATCTTCTCCAAATTTTTGACGCATGCTTCCTTTTTTTTTTTTTAAAGATTTTATTTATTTATTTGACAGAGATAGAGACAGCCAGTGAGAGAGGGAACACAAGCAGGGGGAGTGGGAGAGGAAGAAGCAGGCTCATAGCAGAGGAGCCTGATGTGGGGCTCGATCCCATAACGCCGGGATCATGCCCTGAGCCGAAGGCAGATGCTTAACTGCTGTGCCACCCAGGCGCCCCTGACGCATGCTTCCTTGATCTCATGAATTGGATACTGTATGTGTTTTGATTTTCTATAAAATCCTTAGAAAAGTATACCAAATAAAGGAATTTTTTCCTTTCTGTGGTGTATTTGAGAGGGAAGGAGTAAAGGAGGTATAGTCGCCTACATTTTAGCAATTCTGGTCAATAAATATTTATTGATACCCCACTATATGCAAGACATGCCTTGGAGACTGAGAAAGGAGCACATTACATCCCCAGAGATAAGGATCTGTGCCTTGGGAAATCCCAGAATCTATTATACACACGATAGATAAAATGTATAGCACACAAGTGATAATGCATGCAGAAAGTGCGAGATGCAGTAAAAGACTTCAAGCAAAATATTTTGGAATGACAAAGAACAGTTTTGGTGGAAGGAGCGAATGAGAAATGAGATGGGGAGATAGTGAGTGTAGGGATATAGAGTTAAGATAAAGACAGGAAGGAGAGGAAGGGCAGGAGCAAAGAAAGAATTATTTTTCTCCATGTGGGGAATATGCAGTCCAAATCTGCCACTCGACCGCTTGATTTCTTCTCTTAGTGGGCTCCAGAGACACACGGGAGGTTGTTGAATGGAATGCACAAGGATGGGGAAGGAGAGAGGAGAGGGTTAACATTGCCAAAGACCAGTTTTATTCCGAGACCCAAGAAAGGAAGGTTGAGGGGTCCTGTGACCTAATTCCTTCCCACCTTCGAGACTCTATCTTTACTTTGCTTAAGTGGTTTTCCATGTTCCTGCCTCCTTAATGATAAAGATGGATGTCAAGTTGAAATAAGGCAAGAGGACACATTGAGGGCTGTCTTTTTGTCTTTCACCCAACCGCCTAAGTATACCCACAAATCAAACTCTACTCAGAAGAATGGTGATGTGGAAGGTATTGTCTTTATCTTTGCTCTTTTAACCCCTTTCTTCAGAATGACTCTCTGACCTTCTGCAGTTAGCACTTTTTCTTGGCAACTTGTCTTCAATATTATCCTTCCTGTTTTCTTTCTAGACGTTATGTTATCTATTTCACCACTGAATATGATTTCCTCCCTATCCACTCATCAGCTTATTTTAGCTACTTATTCTCTCCTATCGCTTTTTTTTTTAACAAACTTCCCACATATGTCCCCTTTGGCATTTTTCCAGCCATTTTCCTTCTTAACTCCTATTTTGTGCAGAGTTCATAAAAATGTATATGATTATGTATAAAAAACCCATTCCCAAGGTCACGCTTCCCAGGAAGCATCTCACAGGTTCCATGCATCAAATCCCACACTGTAACCTGGCCCCAAAGTCTTGTTTAAATCCTGCCCTTCTTTTTTTTTTTTTTAAAGATTTTATTTATTTATTCGACAGAGAGAGACAGCCAGCGAGAGAGGGAACACAAGCAGGGGGAGTGGGAGAGGAAGAAGCAGGCTCCCAGCGGAAGAGCCTGACGTGGGCCTCGATCCCAGAACTCCGGGATCACGCCCTGAGCCGAAGGCAGACGCTTAATGACTGAGCCACCCAGGCACCCCTAAATCCTGCCCTTCTGATAGCAGATTCTATCTGAGGCCTTCGGAGCTGAATCCTGAGAATGTAACCTAGCATCCTCTTGCCCCATCCTGCTTGCTTGTTCGGTGAGATAAGCTGTGTGAAGGGTTTTGAAAGCTGTAAAGCCTGTGCTGTGGTATTTGTCGTTGCTGTTATAGTTTGTTTGCTCATGCCTTCATGAAGTGAGAATTCATTGAGCACCTACTATGTGTTGGAGAGTAGAGAGAAAATGCGAACGAGATAGCATGGTCCAGGATGCAAATGGTGAGAACAAAAAAGCAGAAAGAGAGAAAATGACATCGTCTCTTGCTTCATAGATCTTATGGTCTAGACCAGAATATGGGTGTCAATCAAATAGTTGTGTGACTAGGTATAAAATGATCACTGGGCTCAATGCGATGGTGGAACGGTTCCTCATACTGTACAGTAGGGAATGGGTGCCTGGTCCAACCTGGGGAGGAGTCAGCCACCCTCCTGTGTGTGGGAGCTGGCGAGTTAGCAGGAGCTGACTCTGTCAGCACAGATGTCAGCCCGGATGGTGGAGTCACGTCCTGGGCACAACGCACTGCAAGGTGGGAAGCCATAGGGTTAATGGTTCCAGGAACTACAAGAAGGTCAACGTAACTAGATGGGAATGCAGGGAGGCTGAGGTCAAGGAGAGATGTGGTCTGTGAGGAGGTTGGAGAGAAAACAGTAGCGCCAGGCCAGACAAGGCCAAGTTTCATGAGACTTTTATCTTTTTTAAAGACAGTAAAGCATTTAAACAGAAAGGAGTTCTGTTCTGAAACCTCACTCTCTGAATACAAGGAGCCCAGGCAGGCCTCATCCTAAATGCTTTCTGCGACAAGAGAGCTTGATTGCCCCTCCGTTGGGGCAAAATACAAAACACCTGCCTACCGCCTAATGCTGGGGGTACGACGGGTCCCAACACAAACCTGGATGCTTCTCTTTCTAGAATCCTAAACTCTAAAAGGTTATTCTCGCATTCTTTTTGGACAATAAAATGTGACTACCTTCAAGGAGGTTCTTGCCAACAAATACAATAAATCTAGAACCCAATCTTTGTGGCTAGAAATGAAGGGAAAAAATACCTTGAGTCACTCCTAAAGGCTGCCCACAGATCCTCTGAGCTTCACTCCGTAGTTCACAACAAAAGCATAAGTTTAATGTCCACCAAGGCATTCTGTACTGCTGCTGCATTGTCAAAGAAGCTTCCAACTGTGGAGAAGGCCTCTGGATGTCCTCCAAAATCCCAGCTCCCCCTCCACCTGGACAGATAACCAGATTAAACTCCCAGCCTCCCTTGTCGTTACGTGAGTCCCTAGGTCTAAGTTCTCTCCAATCAGTGTGAGTCACAGGGATTTGCTCCACTTCCAGGCCGGGTCTGTAAAACCCTCCCACTGTTGGCTGATGGGGCAGTTGATGCTCAAGATGGCTTTGGAATCCACGTGTTGAAGATGGCAGCCCAGCTATTAGCCTGAGTTCCTGAATAATTATAGAGGATAATGGCTCTCCCTACCAGAACACCTACCAAGACATTACATGAAAAATAAATAAGCATCTTTTCATTAAGTTGGTAAACTTCTGAAATGTAACAAGTAACAGACCATTTTGATAACCTGAGGAGGCTCAGCCACTAAACTGTGGGCTTCTTAAAGGCAAGGACTACACTACTGCTTCCTCGAGTCTGTAGTCCCTAGGACAGTGCTTGGCATATAGGATGATTTCAGTAGATGTATCTCAAGGAGTGGTGTTGCTTGGGAAAATTATGTGATAGGTTTGCAAATTTGCTCATGTAACAACTCAGATATGCAAAGAGATGTACTTCTGGACCTGGTCTTTCTCATGATGAATTCCTAGCTTGGTGGTTGGGGTAGATGGAAGGGATAATCAAATATCAATCCAGTTAAACCTTTGTCTACTGCCATATTTGAATAGCCTCATTGGGCAATGTTTAGTCTTTTGGGATACTTGCTCATTTTTACACTCACTTGACTTTCTCCAAGATGGTATCTAGGGTGTAAGAGGAAAAACACTTGAGTAAAAGCGTCTCAGAGCTACCTGAAACCCTCCCACCTCCTAGGTGGCCTTGACTATGGAAAATGTAATCGGAGGTGTGCTGCTGCTGAATTTTTTCTCAGCTTAGTCAGTGTCCTGTGGCCACTTCTTGTTTATTCAGATCCCCTCTGTTATTGCAGGGTGGCCTTCTCTGGATCTCTGTCAAGCCCTTCTAGAGCCCTGACTCAGATTGCCACCAGCCTTTACAATGAGATCTCCTCATTTGCTATGGGGGTCCCAAGGATGACCACCTGGCTCTCTCTTTGGTGTTTGTGCCATACAAGAATCAGGGTAGAAGCAAGAGTGCAATCTTGATCCTTATCTGAACGCTCTCCTCTTAACTCAGCTTCACGGCCGCCTTTTAGCATGGGGTCCACTACATAGAGGCGTCTTACAGATTCATAACAGGAAGTGAAGTAAAAGCCCAGAAAAGGAAATTCTGGACCCATGTGCCTGACAGTTTTTGTCTCCTACTTTGTCTTCCTTCTTCCTATAGTCACCTGGAGCCAAAAAAGGATAAATGTTTCCTCCTTCCTGCAGATCCTCCTCTTACCCAGCAAACAAGCCACATGGGCTAAAAGCTTGTCTGATCCCTAATTGTGCTCTAGGTGTGGGTCTTGCTACATTAAATGGGAAATAAAAGATTTGAGAAAGCCTTTTTCTGTCACATATATGTGACTCTCAAGTTGTGTTGTGAAATCTCTTTCTTTTTTAAAAAAAGATTTATTTATTTATTTATTTATTTATTTATTTATTTATTTATTTGACAGAGAGAGAGAGAGAGAGAGAGAAAGAAAAGCAGACTCCCCACTGAGCAGAAAGCCTGACATGGGGCTTGATCTCAAGACCCTGAGATCATGACCTGAGCCAAAGGCAGACTCTTAACCAATTGAACCACCCAAGAGCCCCTGAAATCTCTTGCTTTTAATGTCAGATGCTAACAAATATGAAAATGTTGATGAAACTCAAGGAAGTAAGTCTTGTAAAAGATGATTATGAATCTTGTTCCTGCTTCCCCATAACTTGGTCTGACCAGAAAGTCACACACTAGGAAATGCAAAAAAGGAAACTTCTATTAAAATTATATCTTATTCCACATCTGTTTGGGGCTTAGGACATCCCAAGATATTGACTTATAAAATCAGATGTGTAGATGGTGAGAGGGCCATGACCTCATCTACCCCTAAGGCCTTTCTCCGCTGTGATGCTGGCATAGGTGTTGTGCTTAACTTTAAAAATTTAAGTATCAGAGATACAATTCTCTTTATAAGGAAATTCCACTGGCTCTGACTTCTTCCCAAGTTCAGAGAGTGGATACCCTGGAAATGAATGCAGAACACAGATAAGAAGCAGTTAGTTAGTCCCAGTCATTCCCAAATCATCTAGGAGCTCATTAAACTAAAGGCAACCTGAATAATCACATGACTTGTTTACCTTTTCTCCTTTCAGAAAGGAGATTGAGTTAAACATAATTTTTCAGGTCAGATGATCTAAAGCAGACATCTTAAAGAAAGACAAGAAGACTAAAGCCTTAGTCTGTTATTTTTAGTGTCTATTATTCATTCTACATTCTGACAACAAAGGAGCTGTATTTTTTTTTAAATCAAAGTATATAATGTGAAATCTTCACAGTAATCCAATAAAGTAGTCACAATATTATTTTTCTTTTGTAGATGAAGAAACTGAGGCTTGGAGAAGTTAAGCAGCTTAGTCAAGGTCCACAGGGAGGAAACGAGTCATAAATAGAGTCAGGTCTTGAGCTGAAACCTCTCAGGTCTATTTTCATTTCATATACACACTGTCAGTCCTCATGTCTAAATGTTATTCCTTCTGATTTCCAACATCTGCTGTGGATTTTTTTTTTTCCTTATAAGACCATTGTGGCATGTTAATTGATCAGAGCCCAAACAAGTGGATGGTGATGCTCTGGAGACTTCCATGACGTAGGACTTGGCTTATTAGTAATTTAAATCAGGCTATAAAATAATCCCACTCCTACTCTATTGCTTTAAGCCATCTGCTTTGTGATGATCAGAGTTTCAACCTAATGAAAAATATGGAGTTAGAGGTCTTTTTGTTTGTTTTGTTTTTGATGATAACCTAGTACCAGGGGTATTGCTGGGAGGCATTTGCCACCCACTTCAAATTGGGTCACCTGCCTCATTTGTGTGCGGAGCAGACACCTGCCAAGGCTTGTCTTTCCAAGATCTTTGTCTGTGAGAGAACATGGGAATAGGAACATGAAGAGATTTCTTCCCAATGAGCTCCATAGGTCTGCCAAGCCAGGAACAATGTAAGAGCAGGAAAATGTAGCTGAAAACTCCTTCATACGTTAGCCAATCTGGGTTTGGTTTCTTTTCCTACATAACAGTTTGTAATAGTTCTTACAAATGTAAGTTGTCCAAAACCACAGACAAATTTATGAAAGACGAAGAGGAGGAGAAAGAGGAAGGAAGAAGAAGACGTGTATGTCTGTCTTTAAACGCCCTGAAAACCTTTTTAGAATGAAAGACTCTTCGAACACTGAGCCGGATTAGACCTCATCTGGCCCCCACCCTTTTACTTTTCCCCTTACATTGCTTTATCCAGACAAAACATCCGTTAGTCCCTCCTGGTATGTGTAATCGAAGCAATAATTCATGGCTTTATTAACTTAAAACATAGCTATTAGTTTATATCTTCATTCTGTGAAACTTGATTGAATTCTAGAATTGATCAAATTAAAGCCACCTAAATTCAACCAGCCATCTGTGAAAGTGGGTTCATAAACTTGAACATCATCAGACCAGAACTATTACTTCCATGTTCCTGCATCCGGTCTGAGAGTCTCCCTCTTGCTGAAATTTCTTAGCATTTCTCCATGGGCACGTCCCAATTAGTATGGCTTCTTAGGAACATTTAGCAAAAGTTCAAACATTTCAGTGAAGCTTATTGATTATTTTACCTATTAGCAGAGATTAACTTCAGCAATCACAATTCCCATTTGTTATAGAAGCCTGGTGGCGAAAGCTCAGAGCAGGCTGAGAATAGGACAATAATTGTAAAGGTATTTTCAAAGCATAAATGGGGTTAGTCACAATACAAGTGTGAAACCAAACATGTCAGTTGGTCTCAAATATCTCTGTGACTTCCATGTTATAATCCTGGTTTATGTGTTTACTCTAAGGACAATTGAGTAGCTGCGAAGATAGAGAACAACTTTCTAAATGGATGGGACCCCAGATTAATTGGTTTTGAAGAGGAAAGTTGGTCAAGGCTACGGGTCATTAGTGATTAGTCACCATATAGGTCTGGCGGTCCTGGGACTGAGCAGGGGGGGATGCCTGGGGAGCAGGGAGCGATTCAGGAGAGGGTAAGAGAGCTGTTTCACTGTTCTTTCTAGGGTTAGCCTACTTCCTTTCTCCAGTCTTTGTTCTCATTACTAGTTTTTTTCTGGTCAGAACCAAAACGCAAAATGTCCACACCCCCTGTATTTGACATATCTATCCGATTTATGAGACTACTATCGTATGGACAAAAAAACCTCTGCTTTTCTTCAGGATTGTATTTCCAAAAAAAGCTCAGGTCCTGCTTCTTACTGAGTGAAGATGAAGAAACATTCCTCCCCAGCAACTCAGCACCTTTTGTCTTGAAGAGCCTTAAGTAATGACACTTCAGCTGAGCACAACAGATAACCCCCACTGCTGCCAGTGCCAGGACTTTGGGGCCAGAGGGGTGCTTCCCGGGGCATGTCTTTTTCATCACCATCACAGATTTCAGTGGGGGCTGGCAGGCAACAGCAAGTGGAGAATCTAAATAAATCTAGAGAGTACTCAGTCACAAGTTGGAATTTATAAGGCACATTGGTATATCCTTGCTTTCAAAGTGGAATGTAGGATCACAGATTGAGGACATGGTTTTCCTAACTCCTGGCCATAAGAGAACCTCGATGTGTAAGCCCCACATTAGTCATCAGGTGTAGAGAAATGAACTATTATCTCTTAGAATGAAATCTTTTAGAGGAACAATATACATGGTCATTTGGGAGAAAAAAAAATTATACGATTTATATGTATTCACAGGGCTTAGGCCCAATATGGTGGGTTAAAGTTTTATAGATGCTATTATAATACTCCAATCATTACACTTGATAGTAGGAGTGTAGAATCATTCACAGTTCAGGGGTTTTAAGCATCTATTATTTACAGTGTTTTGGTTAGCTTGGGAAGCTATAACAAAAGAACACAAACTGGGTGCTTAAACAACAGGAATTTATTTTCTCACAGTTAAGGAGACTGAAATTCTGAGGTCGAGAGAACAACATGGGCTGGTTATGCAAGACCTGTCCTCCTGTCTTGCAGACAATCAGCTTCTCACGGTGTCCTCAAATGCTGAAGAGGGAGAGAGAAAATTCTTTGGTGTGTACTCTTACAAGGGCAGAGACCTCCCCTTATGACCTCTAATCCTGATTACATCCTAAGGGGACCATCTCCAAATACCATCACATTGGGGAGTAGGGCTTCAACATATGAATTTTAGGGGAACACAAACATTCAGTGCATAACGTAGAGCAACATGAGACTCAAAAATGTGGTCATGTGGAATAATGAGAAAATTTTTTTTAGATACTTACAAGCCTTAAGTCCAAAAATTTATACCATGTGTGCCTCCCAATTTTGTGACTCTAAAATCAACACTTCCAGAAATTTACCTAGAGATATATTCAGACTTCACACACCTAAAAATGGAAGAACAGAGTTATATATAAGAAGCACCATCTGCTTCATCAAGGGACTTAATATTTTGAGACTGAATCATCTCCAAATTATGATTAAAATTCAGTGCAGAAAATGGAATGACTAAACAGCTCAATATTTAAATAAAATTTGGACAATTACTTATTCTATCTCATCATCCTTATTTGTAAAATGAGGAGAATACATACCCTACCTATGGTAGAGAATTAATATTAGTGTTAAAGGAGTTGTTATAGTTGAAAAGTCTTGCCTGAATAAGTAAATGTTATTGTGGTCTGATATTGCAAATATTTATTTAACTGTGTGTGTCTGACACCCTGTCATATTCAAGAAATGCAAAATGAAGTAAGACATGAGTCTCTACATTAAGGAGATCACCATATGGTGGCAAAGACAAATCCATGAATTACTCTGAACAACTAGTTAGGGTACAATGTAACAAATGTTATAATAAAGCTGTGTATAGGATACTAAGGGAAAACTACACACTGAGAATTTAATATGGGGCTGGGGAACTAGTCATTTGGCATGAAAATCTGACGGATCATTTACTCAGGACTTTCACTTGGCTCCTAAATTTCTTGCCAAGATTCTTGTTGTATAGCCTGAATTAGCTGCATTCATTTGGAAGCTCTACTATATGATGCAACTAATTTTTAGGATTGCTACATCATCTTGATAAATTGACTCCTTTATCATTAGCCCTCTTTATCCCTGGCAATGTTCTTTGTTACTTTGTTATAGTTACCCCTTATAGCTTTCTGTGGATTTGTGTTATATGGTATTTTTCAATCCTTTTACTTCTAACCACTTAAAATTTTTATATTTATAGTGGGTTTTTTTGTGGGCAGCATATAGTTGGATCTTGCTTTATAATTCAATGTAGCAATCTCTATCTTTTAGGTGGAGTGTTTAGATCATTTATAATTAATGTAATTACTGATATGGTTGAGCTAAAATCTACCATCATGCTATTTGTTTTCCCTTTGTTTCATCTATTCTTTGTTCATTTTTTCCTCATTTTATAACTTTTTTGAATTGAATATTTTTAATAATTTAATTTTATCTTATTTGTTGGCTTATTAGGTATAATTCTTTGCTATGGTTACTTTAGGGCTTTTATTACACATTTTTATTATACATTTTAACTTTTTACAGTATCCCTTCAAGAGACATTATACTCATTCACTATAATAAGAATATAACAAAATTATACTTCGGTTTCTCCTCTCCTGACTTTGTACTATGATTGTCATGTATTTTATTTCTTTTTTAAAGATTTTATTTATTTATTCGACAGAGATAGAGACAGCCAGCGAGAGAGGGAACACAAGCAGGGGGAGTGGGAGAGGAAGAAGCAGGCTCACAGTGGAGGAGCCTGATGTGGGGCTCGATCCCACAACGCCGGGATCATGCCCTGAGCCGAAGGCAGACGCTTAACCGCTGCGCCACCCAGGTGCCCCAGCAAGGAGCCTGATGTGGGACTCGATCCCTAGGACCTGAGTTGAAGGCAGACACTTAACCAACTGAGCCACCCAGGCGCCCTATCAGCTTTTATATTCCTTTTTTTTTTTTAAAGACTTTATTTATTTATTTGACACAGGGAGAGACAGCCAGCCAGAGAGGGAACACAAGCAGGGGGAGCAGGAGAGGAAGAAGCAGGCTACCAGCTAAGGAACCTGATGCGGGGCTTGATCCCAGAGTACTGGGATCACGCCCCGAGCCGAAGGCAGATGCTTAATGACTGCGCCACCCAGGCACCCCCAGCTTTTAGATTTCTAAAAAAGTCTATATTTTGCTTTCATTTTTGAAAGATATTTTTCTTGGATAAAAAAATTCTAGGTTAATAGTGTTTTTTTTTTCTTTTCAGTACTCTAAAGATATTGCCCCACTGTCTTCTAGCTTACAATTTCCAATGAGAAATCTGATAGTATCCTTATCTTTGTTCCTCTTTTTCTCTGGCTGCTTTTGTGATTTTATCTCTATCAGTTGATTTAAGCAATTTGATTATGCTGTGCCTAGGTGTAGATTTCTGCATGTTTCATGTGTTTGAGGTCTATTGAGAGTTCTAGATATATGTGTTTATAGTTTTCATCAAATATGGAAAGTATTGATCATTATTTCTTCAAATAGTTTTTAGCTTCACCACCACTTATTTGAGGTGAAACCAGTAAATACACATGTATTTGGTTTCTTGAATTTGTCCCACAGTTCAAAGATTTTCTGTTTATTTTGTTCAGTCATCTTTCCTCTCTTTCTCTCTCCCTCTGCTATATCTTCAGGTCCATTAATCTTCTTCAATGTCTTCTGCAATGTTAATTCTGCTAGTAATCCCATCGGTATGCTTTTTGTGTAAGGCATGGTAATTTTCATCTCAAGATTTTCAACTTGGGTCTTCTTTTTATATCTTCTATGTTTCTACTTAACACATTTAATCTTTCTTCCAGTTTCTTGAACATATGGAATATCATCATAAGAACTATTTAAATGTCTTTGTTGATTAATTCTATCACCTGTGCCATTTCTGGGTATTTTGATTGATTGATTCCCCCACCCCTCGTAATGGGTCATACTTTCCTGTTTCTTTGTATGTCTGATAACTTCTGATTGAATGTCAGAAGTTGTGGATTTGACCACTTTGGCAGCTGGGTATTTTTTTATAATAATATTTTTTTTATTATATTATGTTAGACCATACAGTACATCCCTGGTTTTTGATGTAAAGTTCCATGATTCATTACTTGTGTATAACACCCAGTGCACCATGCAATACGTGCCCTCCTTACCCATCACCAGCCTATCCCATTCCCCCACCCCCCTCCCCTCTGAAGCCCTCAGTTTGTTTCCCAGAGTCCATAGTCTCTCGTGGTTATTTTGATTCCGGTAAATATTATGGAGCTTTTTTCTAGATGCAGTTAAATTACTTGGAAGCAATGTGATCCTTCAAGTTTTGCTTTGAAGTTGTGGGGGGCTGGACTGAAGCTACCTTTAGCCTGAAGTTAATTTTTCCCCACTACTGATGTAACATTCTTCATAGTTCTCTAATTCTATCTGAATGATGAATTTATCCACTAGGACTTTAGGGAACAGGCACTTTTCTCAGACCTGTGTGAAGTCTGAGGACTATTCCCCCTAATCCTTTCAGGTGATTCTTTTCCAGGTCCTGGGTAGTTTCTTCACTTGCACACACTGATTGACATTCAACTGCATACTTAAGGAGGACCCGCTCTCTTCAGCTCTCTGGGGTTTCTACTCTGTGCAGCTCTCTTCTTGCTGGTACTCCGCATCGTAAACTCTAGCTGTCTCTGTTTCCCTGGATTCTGAGTTCAGTCTCATCAAATTGGCAAAACAGTTGGGCTCTGCCTGGGTCTTTATCCCTGTGCTGATGGAAAATTACCACATGGGAATGTGGTAGAAAAGTTTCTGGGCAATCATCTAGTTCATCTCATTTCTTTCTCATCTCTCAGTGATCCTTCATTGCCTGATATCCAATGTCCTGAGCACTATTACTTCACACATTTGTTCAGATTTTTTTGGTTGTCTCAGGTAGGATGGTAAATCTAGTTGCTGTGACTCTGTATTAATCAGAAATGTAAGTCCTTGTGGAATACATTGTAATCACTTTAATACAAAAGTCACCATGCCAAGCCTTAGCATGGAATTATAAGACAGAAACTTAACTTTATTATACTGACCAAAGAATGTAAAATACCAAAAGGAAAAAGAGGTTAGCCTTCCTTCTCATCCTCTAAGCCTGTCCTACTGAGCAGCTGAGGGCCATCAAGTCTAAATGAACAACTGATATAATTTCCTAAGTGCTGTACAGTGTTGTTAAGGATTATCATTCTAGTCTTGGGAGGATAGCCAGGGAAAACTGGTGTCCCTTTGTACCCCAAGAAGGATGTATGGGAATGAGTCCCACATAGGAATATTCTCCAGAGGTACTGTCTCCAGCTACACATGGACAGGGATGAAGCCCCTTTGGCCAGTTGGATTAGACTAAGCAGCTTCTAAAACTCCACCCTATTTTAATTTTTCTATCTTTAATGCAAGGACAAAGTCTACTTATTTTCTTAACCACAAAGGCTTTTCAATTTCTAGTTCTTATTTAATTAACACTTTGCAAATTAGAGCTTCAGTTTGGCATATTGGGTATAACGAAGTATAGTTCCAGAACATTATTAATCATATGTGAGTGGACCAGGTGGAACATTTGAAATCAACAATGTGCTTTCATGAATATTTCTTAATTACAGCCACTATCCCAGGAACCTGATGTCTTCCTTACTTTGTATATGTTGACACTTGAGATAATCTCTAAAGTCACTTTAAACACCAACATTCTATTTTCCTCAGATATTTGCTAGTCTAATCAACTTATGAGGAACTGAAAGACAAAGAAGCAAAATTTAAAAGAATCTGAGAACCAGGAAGCCTTTTTGAGACAAAAATCTATATATCTGACTAGGTAAACTTGAGGCTTAACTTCTCTAGGTTTCATTACTATGTCTATTTTTTGGGTGAAGAAATCATCAGTCCAGACTCACCTGTGATGTAAGAGTAAGTTAAGTAAACATGAAAGCACTTTTGAAGCATAAATTGCAATTTTCCAAGGCCACCAAAAACATTTTTAAAAGAACTCAAAAGAAGTATATATCGAGATTTCTAAACACCAGAAACATCCAAACAACATAAATTTTCCAACTCAATTATTTTTCTGATCACCCATGTAGAACAAAAATCACATAAAAGTAATGATTGAAGGTGATTTGCAATATTGTGTAGCCATGGTACGATGTTCAGTGAGGTCACTGTGGCCAAATGTACCACAGAGCAGAAAATCACAGGGGCATCTTGTCAGTGATGTCAGGACACTGTAATATTCATAATGAGACAGTTCTTCATCATGTCTATATTAGGCCAGTCATAAAGTATTGGCTGCTATGGTACAACCCTTATCATGTGATGAAACATTTTCTTGTGATCATTATTCAGTTTCTGAACATTCTAGGTGAATGACCTTCAGGGAACCTTCCGAACCGGTTTTTCTACCCTTTGTTGGCCACCCTCTACCCTCACTTTTGCATCAAAGCAGAAATCTCATTTTCAACTAGAAAGAGATCATGAAACGCATTTTGCATGCGTTTTTCCCCCACCTCCGTCCTCCTGACCAAGGAAAATTCGTTGAAAATAAAAGACATGAGAATTCTCTCATGCAATCATAATGATTGGTCTAAAGAAGAAAAAATTAAAAATCATAGCTGTTTTGATTGCTTCTCTTCCGCTTGTTCATAAGGGAGAGATTCTATTCTAGGGTTAAGGGGCTGGCCACACATATGACACCCACTGCTGGAGACTGATGGCTGCCCGTTGTCCAAGGAAAGAAGATACTGTGCCACCAGAGCTGGGCAAGAGTTGTCATTGGGAACTGGGTGAACCAGCAGGGGCTCTGGGGGGCCGGCTTTATAGTAACAAGAGGTTGGAGGGACTCCTGGTATCTCCAGGAGGCTGTGATTGTTTGATTTGAATATTTCTGTAGCTGGCAGGGAACTGAAGCCTGCTACTCAGGGGTAAGCAGGCTCTGTGCCTCGTCCCCATGATACGGAGGGTTGTTTGGCTACGGGACCTTATCTGAGGTGCAGTTAGGCCATTCAAGGACTTCCCAGTTTCCCATGGCAGGGGCAGCACGGAATACTAATTGTAGGTCTGACACCACTCTAGAGATGATGGAAACACACTTACCCAGCTGGACAAAGAAGCTCCTCGTCTGTAAATTGCGGGTCATTGCTGTAATCCATTACCTCTTACTCCTGCTCTTAAGTCAAACAAGACGTCCTTTCAAAACCAGAGATAAAATTAGGAATGTTGGAAGCATTGTTGGGGCTGTTCCCAGCCTTGCTCTCTTCTTTAGAAAAAGGTAGACCGGGGCTCGGCGTGATGGTCTGGAGTCTGTGGTTGCCCTGTCTGCAGGCAAGCATTCTTGTGACTGTTGAGACATTGGACTGACTCCCCAGGGACTCACCATGGGCTGGCCCAGCTGCAGTTTCTAGAACAAGGAAACAGAGTCAATTGGCCTTGTCAGCCACTGTTAACTTAGAAAAATAGAAACCCAGTAGTGAGCACTCCTTAAAAAATTACAAAGTCTGTAGTTAAATAAGGTGTTTGTGACTGTTCATGGAAAAGAATTTTTGGGGAATGTATTGAGAATAGTTTTAATTAGAGATACACAGGAAAGGAGATACACGATATGCTATATTATAATAAAATTAGTAATATAATATCTGTGGTATTTACACACTCTGAATTAACTTAGAACAATGTCATTAAATGGAAATCTTTTTCCTGTGCACAAGAGCAGTGATATTACCTTATTTTTTCAAAAATGTTTAAATGTTATATGATGACATTTCAAATACATAGCCAAGTGCCAAGAATATTAACAGATACTCATGGACTGACTTCCCATATTAACAGATGTGAATTTTTTACTTTATGCTTCAAAATCAATTTTCTCTCTTTTTAAGAAAGAAAACATTAAGTACAGATTGACACGCTCATCTCATCCTTACCTCTCTCCTTAGAGGCAACCGGGATCCTGACCACATACGTATGTTTAAACTTTTGTTATATAGATATATCCATAAATGATATATACTATTATTTTGTATGCATTAAATATTTGTATAAACATTAGAAACCATATGGTACATTTCTTTTTGTAAATTATTGTTCTTATCAACATGTTTTGACATTTCTTCATGTTGGTATATGAAGATTTAGTTTGTTCATTTTACCTTCTGTAGTATTTCAATTATAAATCAGTTTATTTACTCATTGGTCTACTATGATATTGTGATTTATAATAAGAAATATAACTAATTTGCTGTGCCATGGTAAAGACTGAGATAGCTGAAATTTAGACTGGAGAGAAGAAATATTATTTAGATGTAACAAGTTAGAGCAATTTAGTTTTCCTTGTGCCTTATAGAATTATATACCTCTCTTTTAAGTTTCCTTGTTTCAAAAATGTCTTAAGGTGAGGCAGAACTGTCAATTGTCCCTGACATACATTTTCCTCTTTTTTTCCTTAATAAAGGATCCCACTTTTTTTTGCTGGCTCATAGCCTCTTGGAATAAATAAGGTTGTGTAGCTAGGTATGGCGAGGAGACTACCTTCTACTAAAGCAGAAGATAAACTTTCTCAGGAGTTTTCTTCAAGTGAGGAAGCAAACCCTTCTTTGTTCTCTTTTGCACTGGCTGGAATGCAGACACAGTGGCTGGAGCTTAAGTAACCATCTCAGGCCATGAGGCAATACTGAGGATGGCAGAGCAACAAAACAAAGAATCCTGGTTCCCTGATGCTGTAGAACAGGGCTCAGCAAAATGTTTCTGTAAAGGGACAGATGATGAATATCTCCAGCTTGGCAGACCATGCAGTCTCTGTCACAACTAGTCAACAATGTCATGGTAGTAGAGGGGAACATCCATAGATAATATGCAATGAATGAGTTCCAATATGTTCTAATATGTGTTCCAATAAAACTTGTTTACAGTCAAATTGAATGTCTTATCATGTTCATATGTCATAAAATCGTATACTTCTTTTGATTTATTTTCAAGAAATATAAAGCAATTCTTAGCTCACGCACTGACACAAACAGGCAGCAGGTCAGTTTTGGTGCAGGGCCTGGTTGGCCAGCTTCCGCTAGAGCATCGTATGGTCTCAGATTGCTTATCTTTAGTCTTCATTTACAGGAAAGGGACAGTTTTTTGGGTTTTTTTCAAAGATTTATTTGAGAGAGAGAGAGTGTGCACACCCCAGGGAGGAGGGGCAGAGGGAGAGGGAAGAGAGAGAATCTCAAGCAGACTCCCTGCTGAGCCCGGAGCCCAAGGTGGGGCTCGATCTCATGACCCTGAGATCATGACCCTGAGATCATGACCAGAGCCAAATTCAAGAGTCAGACGCTTAACCTACTGAGCCACCCAGGCTCCCCAGGAGAGAGACACTCTTAATGGTGTTCCTGGGAGATGGAGTTTGCTGTGACTCAGCAGAGCTAAATCCTGAACATCCCATTCAGCACACAAGGAATACTCTATAAAAGTTAGTTATTATTATCAATATTAATATGTTGTCCAAGGCCCTGCGACACAGCTACTGCTACTTGTGAATTTCAACAGCGTTTCCTTTGTAGGTGATAGAAGAGCGAGCGGAAAGCGCTCTGTGGAAAGCTGAAGAACCACCAGATGAGACTCTCCGTAGGGAAGAGGTGAAGAGCAGGACTCTTAAGTGCAGTACAAATATAAAGCAAGGGACATAACTGGCTCTAAAACTTCAGCGACAAGTAGGGGAAATGGCTGCGTTCTGAAACCAGGCCCCCCGGGGCCACAATCCCAAACTGGCCACTCCGTGATTCACTAGGGGTGTTACCAGTTTACGCAAGAGGGCTGCCAATGCTTATCTCCTAAGGTGGTTGGTCATGTTAAACTAAACTGTGTATGTAAAGCCCCTAGCTACTCCCTATTCAGAACTTTCTAATGCACCAGCCACCGTGCTATTATTATCCACAACCCGACTTCACAAACAAGAGAAGCAGAGAGATGCCAAACATCGTTCGGGCACATTGGCCCTGATGACAGATGCAGCAGCGGGGCCAGTTCCCAGAAAACCTTTTAGGGATAATCACTGGTTCTTTCCTGGGCTATGGAATTCCACCTTCTTGGGTTGGGTTAGTATGCTTGAAACCAACACATGCCCCCCTCACCTCCCCCCAGCCACCACCGGGGAACACGAGGGAAATAAATGCCTCCCTTGCTGCTGATAGCAGGGGAAGCGCAGGTCCTCTGACACTCTTCGCTCTGCTTGCTCCCAGCAAGTCTGCGTGGCAGGAAGCACCAGCCCCGCAGGGGGGGGTTGTAGGTGTCCCTGCACAGCGACTTGGAAGCTGCCAGTATTTGTGCATTGCTCCTGGTGGAGATCGTCTTGCCATAGCACAGAGCCCCTGTGTGGCGCAGGCAGACTGCCAGAACGCAGAGGGAACACAGATCCCTTCTGTATGGCCGTGAAACTCACCAAGGAGCCTTTCTGCTCTGCCTGGGGAGGGAGGAGAGAGAAAAAAGGAGAAACCACACGCTCCAAGGGATTCAATCAATATTTGCAAGTCTGCCTGACTCACCAACTTGGTCCTACCAAATAAGAACGACCCTTACTTAAGTATTTAATAAATGATCAATAGCAAGATCGTATTTCCATGAGCTAGAGAGTTCTAATTTAGTGGCACAGATTTTTTTTTAAACTCAAACTTTTTTTTTTTTTTTTTTTTTTTTTTTGCCACATTCAGCAATTGCTATCAGATGCTGAATGTCTGTGGTCACACACTCAGCTTCCTGTTTATAAACGCGCTCTGTTTTCAGTGAGTCAGCGGCTTCTTGTTCTGCAGAGAGGTATAACTGGCCATGTCAGGCCAAGGAGGTCGAAAGCTTTGGGAATGGCCCAGGGTGCACGGGCCTCTGTGCATCGGACCTCACGATCCGTGCGTTTGTGGCCATATGCCAGTTAAAGTTACTCTGCCCAGTGAGTGTGGTAGCTTCTTAACTGGTTTCAAGCTGAACTGTTGTCAGAGATAAAACCAGACACTAGTTAAAGGGATAAGGACAGATTTTAACCAGTACTGACTACTAACCAGTCCTAACTACTGCCGGAGGGAAGAGAGTCTAGTGTGAACTCAGCTTGACTTAATGTATGCAGAGGTGACTGGGCTTTTTTAGTGAGAGAATGGGGGGTAGGGAGGGGTAAGCCGGGCTCAAGGGAACTGAAAACTTACAAAGGGTTGGTCAGTGTAACCGGGATTAGGTCAGCTGGTCTGTTAGCTGGCAGTGATCAAAGTCAGGAGTCTGTCCTCCCACAGAGACTGGGAGGCAGAGGCCGTATCCGTATCCGTCCTAATGATCACACTTCCAGGAATGCCTTTTGGATTCTTGAGAAGATCCTTCTAAGTTGTGCGAGGTACATGCCTACCTCAAAGGGACAGTGGAAGGATTTACAATGGCGAGCCCTTTTTAGTAAATGCTCTGAGACAGGGTGGTCCAGTTTTGGCTGGAACAGTCAATTCTTCCAGACCCCCAGAGTTTTCTCCTGTGGCAGGCACTGTGAGGGGACTAAGGTCATCCTAGGGATGTGGCTTTGAGCTGTTAGAAACTGTGTTAGTGTCTGTGCATGCCTTTAGAGGCCAAGGCTGAGGCCTACTTGAGAAGAGGGCTTGGAGGAGCCTAGAGTTGGGCCAAGGAGGGAGGCTCTGACACCGTGAAGCAGGCCGATGTGTGTCTTCAGCTAGCGCCTCACTCACTTCCTCTGGTGTGGCCACCCCCCCACCTAGTAACTGGACCACGTGTCACCCTCAGTGCCTCCCAGCCATTAGCTGGGCTGGAACCGCAGATGCCTAATCTCCTTCCAGGGCAGCTGAGTTCTGGACTCTTCCCTCCCCCCTGCCCCTCTAGCCACAGCCCACATAGCTCTGTCAGCCTGGACGTGACTCTTGTTACTCTCCTTTAACACAGCCCCCTAGTAAGCCAACTGCAGCCACCTTCTGAGCTCAGTGTATCCCCATCCCTTCCCTGGAAAAGCCTTCCCTGATCGCTGAGAGCCGGCTCAGGCACTCCCATGCGCTGTGCTTTCCCTGCACAACATTTATTTATTTATTTATTTATTTATTTATTTATTTATTTATTTTAAAGGGTTATTTATTTATTTATTTATTTGACACAGAGAGACAGCCAGCGAGAGAGGGAGGGAACACAAGCAGGGGGGAGTGGGAGAGGAAGAAGCAGGCTCCTAGTGGAGGAGCCTGATGTGGGGCTCAATCCCGGAACACCAGGATCATGCCCTGAGCTGAAGGCAGACACTTAACAACTTTGCCACCCAGGCACCCCGGCACAACATTTATCACCTGGGAGCGTGGCACCTGCTTGAGGTCCCTTCCCCCAAACCCTGAGTCAGAGGAGGGCAGGGCCCATGCTCCATTTAGCCTTGCCTCCCCAGCATGGAGCAACAGCAGGTGCTTAATAAGCACTTGCTGAGCAAGTGAATGGATGGTAGCTGTCCCTGGATGTATCCTCGTAGCACCCTGTTCTTAATGGGGTTCGAATCCCAGCTTCCCAACTTCTGTGCTGTGGGACCTTGGGCGAGTTGCTAATCTCTCTGCACCCAAGTCTTCTGGTCTGTAAAACGGATGCATGACAACATCCAGCCCACAGGGCTGAGAATGGAGCCCAGCACATAGTAACGCTCAGGAAGTACTACTACTATTCTTTTTTTTTTTAATTTTTAATTTTTATTTATTTTTATTTTTATTTTTTAATGTTTTTTATTATATTATGTTAGTCACCATCCCTGGTTTCTGAGGTAAAGTTCAATAATTCATTAGTTGCGTGTAACAACCAGTGCACCATGCAATACGTGCCCTCCTTACTACCCATCACCAGTCTATCCCAATTCCCCCACCCCCCTCCCCTCTGAAGTCTTCAGTTTGTTTCTTATTGTCCATAGTCTCTCA